>NC_045446.1:120127733-120182475 GCF_002776525.5 Piliocolobus tephrosceles
CAGAAAATGCTGGTAGAACAAATATATTAATACATGAATTTCAATCAGTAATTAACTCCCCAGCTTAATTCTGACCCCAAATGCTTTGCCATGGTCCTGACTAGAGTTCGTTCACCTGACTGTGTCCCACAAATCCGATGCCACTCTCCTAAGTGCACTCACCTTTAACGCTTCTTGGTGTGTGACTGTTGTTTTTTTTGATTGCTTGGATTGGCAATCTCGCTGTACTCAGATTGCATGGGGCCTGTCCGGCTGCACAGCCTACCTACCCTAATCCGCCAGTTCTGCTCAGTCATCACCTCCCAGAAAAGGCGATTCCAATCCCTATGCCTGCATGTTTGCATAGGTATTTACCTGCTTCTATTTGAGCATTTCCTCCACCCCTCCTTTCTAATATCAATCCTTCACAGCCCAATTCTTATCTCTTTCCTCCATGAAGTCTTTTCCTTTCTATTCAACCCATACAGATGTTTCCCTTCTCCAAACTTCTCTTGTCTCTAAAGTTGAGAAAATCACAATCTTTGGCCTAAAACAGAGGGTACATTTTAACTATGGGCTATATGCTCTGGGGATATTAACAAATTAGTATTAATTTCCTGTGGGTGATTATGGCACTGGGGTTATATAGGAGAATGTCTTTATTCGTGGATAATACATGCTGAAGAATTGAAGAATAACGTGTCATAATGTCTATAATTTGCTTGCAAATTATTTTTGATATGTGAGAGAGAGGAAAATGGAGCAAAATATTAATAATTGGTATGTCTAGATGCTGAGTATGTAGGTATTTATCACTATATTATACTTTCATTATTTCTGTAAGTTTGGCATTTTCAAAACGAAAAGTTGAGAGATAAACTGGTGAATTGGAAATATCTATTAGGCTTTAAAGCACACAGCTATCTGGTTCCCACTCTTGAAGATCTATAGCTTCTGGTTCAGTAAGTTCGGGTGGTTAAGTTCAGGTGTAGGTGTTTTTATAAAACTCTGCAGAAGATGGCTGACATGGAGTCAGGTTTCTCTGAAGCCCAGTCTGAGGCCACGGGCTTCGCTGGGGAACAGGGGAGCAGAATAGGACCGTGGAGAGAAGCCAGGCAGGGATGGGCCTCCGCTGGAGCCTGGCTTCAGGCTGAGCCTGTGGGCGAGTTCTGGAGCACAAGTCAGCTACAGACTTGTTCCCACGTGGAGGCAAGAGGCTGGTCTTCTGTGTCCCTGGGCCAGTCAGGTTTGCTGAGGTCTGATCTGGAAGAGGGGCTGGTGTGGTGGGTGGTAGCTGCCCACATGAAGGTTTGGCCAAAGGTGATTCTCTGGAGAGATAGCTGTGAGTTACTCACCAGTGCTCCAGAGAGGGCACAGGGTCCCCTCCAGTCGAGGGGACCTGGGTAGACACCAGCAGGCTTCAGCACATGTGGCCGAGTGTTGAAAAGTACTGCTGTCGTGAGCGCTGAGATCCGGCCACTGCACTCCAGCCTGGGCGACAGAGCAAGACTCCGTCTCAAAAAAAAAAAAAGAAAAGTACTGCTGTCAAACAGCACGGGCTGGAAATGTATTGCTCCTTACTTCATGAGCCCCGACTCTCCAACTTGAGGCAGGGACTATGCCCAAGGCTATTAATGGCCTCTCCAGAGGATGGTGCCCTGTTGGGCACATTCTAAACAGCCAGTGCATACTCACTGACTAAGGGAACTGGCCTGTTTCATACCTCTACGATAGCGTCCACCCAAGCCATAAAAGACATTTCCTTAGGAGACAGGAATTCTTGACTTTGGTGTTACGAGGAGGAGGGTGTAGAAGGCTAAGAAATGGAGCCTACTACTTGCTCAAGAATTCCACATTATAATCGTCAGCTCGTTTTTCATTATCTGCTCTGAATCAAACTACTTAGAGCAATACATATTATTTTATTTGGGGTATCTTCAGAAGCAAGGATTTAAGTAGTTGGTTTGGTAGGTGATTCCAGTGCACACCAGTGAGCTGACATGGGAAGAGAAGGTAACCAGCACGAGGCACATCACCAAGTGAGATGCCACCCTGGGACTCAGTCCCTCTGGGAAGTGCTGGGCCCAGCATGGAATATGTGCCTCAGCGCCATCTAACCCACGATACTAGGGTGCTAAGATACTTATACGCCAATCACATCAAAGTTTGCATGTGGGATTAGGCAGGTCTTTAATTCTCCAGTTCCAGGCCAGTGCTGCGTGGGGGCAGAACAGTTTCTGGTCACAGAAGGAAGCCCTCAGGCGACACGATGCAGAAACACTGCAACAGTAAAAAATGGCATTTGCAACACTGATCCCATTTCATTTTACCTATGATAGCCTTTTAGCAATATCCTCTTCTGTAGACTAGGAAAGGGGACCAGAGGAAGCTTAAGAGCTTCCAAACTGTAGCTATTCAGTAGCCATCAAAGCAAAATTTGAACACTGGTAGGCTCTGTCCCAAAAGTCAGTGCTCTTACCTGAAACTAAAGGTCCTAAAGCTTTCCTTGGTGGTGACTATCACGATTGTAAGTGCTGAGTGAACGGAGGGCCTAGGACATTTGGCAGCTCTTTTCGGGTCAGAGCTCAGTGATGAATAAAAATCCACCAGGTGTCAGTAAATTGGAAATGGGTTTAGAGGCAACGTACACCCTACTAAGTAGCAAAGGTCAGCTCGTCTAGAGAAGCATTCATGCAGGAGCCAGCTGGCACTGAGTGATTTCTCTGGCACTGCCTAAGCCTCTAGGAACACGCATCGTCATTTCTGTCGGTCACAGCTCTAGCCTGCGTGGGGTTCCGGTGGCTGCCTCCTCAACCTTCACGTCAGCGCCAAGCCCCTCACTCATGTCATTCTGCACCTCACCAGCTGTCTGTCAGGACCCTGACAGCTCTCTTCTAGAGGAGTCTCAGCTCAGTTGTGTTGACTGAAGATGTCTGCAAGTCATAAGCACAAAAAAAGAAAACCAATGGGGAGGTCAGGAAAGAGAAAGTTGGAGAAGAGCTCCAAGAGAATTTAGTAGGTTAACAGCCCTGAGAGAGCAAGCTTTTGCTATTGCAAGGATTTCTGGGTTCAGGGTATTCATGTGTCTCTGATGTCTCAGGATTATTTTTGATTGGCTTCACCAGCAGGCCGGGTCACTGGGTTGACCAGTCCTGGGACACCATTCATACGAAAGTCTATGTCCATTGCATGGCCCACATGCTGTGCTTACTGAGCCAGCTGGGTCTACAGCTGGAATATGTAGATCTGAGTCTTTAGAAAGAAGCGATTGAGTCTCCGTTGCCAGGAAATAGTGGGGATTGGGGGGGAAACCTTTGTAAAGTTGCAAACTCAGAGCATTTAAGAGAAGACCAGCGGTTGGAGGATAATCCTAGAAACCTTAGCCAGAGTGGGTGGGAAGCAGGAAGTTGGATTAGATGTTCTCTAAATTCCTTTCCCAACTCTAAGATCATGCAATTTTAAATCTCAAGACAGAATACTTTTGATCCCTGTTCATAAAATAAATTAAAGAAAGTACTAATATATTGTTTACATGATAAAACTCATATATAGTAGTCCTCCTCTATCCAAGGGGGATACATTCCAAGACCCCTAGTGGATGTCTGAATCTGCAAACAGTACTGAGCCCCAGCTATACTATATTTTTTCTTATACTTACATACCTGTGATACAGTTTAATTTATCAATTAGGCATGATAAGAAACTAACAATAACTAATAATCGAACAGAACAATTATTACAATATACTTTAATAAAAGTTATGTGAATATCGTGTCTCACTCTCTCAAAATATCTTACTGCATTGTACTCACTGATTTTCAGACTGCAGTTGACCTCAGGAAACTGTAACCTTGAAAAGCAAAACTGCAATAAGAAGGTACTACTGAATACATAGATATTTTCAAAGGATGACATTAAAATATAAATACATATGCTAACTTTTTTTCTAGGTCCCTGATGAATAAACTTACACCGTCCTTGAGGTATCAGTGTTGTAGTTTGGATATGACTGCTATAGGTGCAAATTCTTTCTTTCCCTGTTTCACCTAATACTGCCTTATAGCACCAAAGGGGTTTTGACAAAACAAAACTTCCAGGAGGGCCGTGTGCAGAGCCGTGCAGAGTACAAGAGCTCTGGAGTCAGAGAGCCCCAGGCTTAAATCCTGGCTCCGTTCATGTTTAGCCACATGACCTTCCATTGGCTGCTTAACTTATTAAGCCTCAGTTTTTTCACTTGTAAAAATAGACCTAATTATAATCACAGTACCCATCTTACAAGATTGTTGAGACAGTAGAGATAAAGCATGTAAAATGCTTAGGAATATCCTGGTACATAATAAGCATATAATAAATGGCCACTACCATTCATTTTCAAATGAATCTGCCCCCCCGACCCCACCCCGAAAACTTCTCCTTCCCCAGTACACAGTACTTATTGCTGGACTGACTCAAACATCCAAGCCCCTTACTGGGCTGTGACACTGCTGTGCAGGGTTCCGGTGCCTGCTGCTTCTCCCCGGAGGCCTCCAGGTCCTGAGAAGTGCCTCTCAGACAAGTTCTTAGGATGGTCCCTGGAAACTACCTGGTTGCCTTCAGGTGTGGCCTCTGCCCAGCGTCACCACCCTGGGATTGAATGACACAGAGAAAAGAGTCTTCCTGTTGTAAGAAATCCACAGGCCTGGTGACAAGGAGGAGGTTTCCAGAAACAGCCTCTCTAACTTTGAAGAGAACTTGGGAGTTTTATTCCTCCTCCTCCACTACTCCCATCACATGCCTTTGATCCTGGAGAGTGAAGTTTCTTTCTTTTCACTATCATTTATTTTCTCTTTCGGAGCACAACGTATTATAATTTTTCCTGAAAAGTTTTTTCTTGGTCAAGATTAAAAATAAGAGGTGAAACCAGAATCTGGAAATTATGAATCCGAGCGTCAATTGGTTCATCTGTAAACTGGGGACACAACTTAGGATTTAAAAAAACAGCTGAGGTAAGGAAGTGTGCTTTGTATACATTTCCATATGTAAGTAAGGGATGATTTTTGGCTCTTCCTCGAGGGGAAATGGCACGATGAAATTGTGAACAACAAACCAGAAAGTCTGTTTTGATCCTCCATTCCTCTGTGGAGTCTATCATTGACAGAGAGAGCACCCTGGAGAGCCAGAGAGCACTAGGGCAGAACGGGAGGGAGACAGGGAGGGGCTTCTCAGTATAATTTAAGGAAGCGGGCTTCAGAATGAGAGGGGAGCAAAATGAAGGCTGAGGAATGTAACTATTATAATTCTGATCTATTGCACCATCTAAAAAAGACATCTATTTGAACTCCTGTACAAGCAGCAATTACCTGGAAAATAAATGTAATAAGGATCTCCTAAGTTGGCAGTAAAATTAGCATCGCTGAATTTTAATTAATAGTCCAGCTTGGAGAAATATACTACTCCGTCTGATGAAAAGAATGGCCTCATCCATGGAGCACGCTCTCTCAAATCAGTGCTTTCAGCAGGTATTTTGTTTTCCCCTAGTTTCCCACAGATTTTTGCAACTCCAGCATCACTGGGAGAACCAGTGGGTAAGCATACTGTAGCAGCCCATCCAAAAGAAATGCTGTTGGTCACATGCTGCCTCTGTGGACCTCAGTTTCCCCATTTGCAACATAATGGAATGGTGTGTTGTGGATGGGAAAGACTTGAATCTCTTGTGTTCCTTTAGCTTAATATGTTTCGTGTTTTTGTCCAGACACATGTTCTTTTTAGGTTCCTCTGTTTTCTGTGTTGAACATTGCCACAGTAACAGTAATGCAGACAATGGTGATGGGGAAGAGGGGTTTTATTGAGAACCTAGGATGTGCGGGCACTGGATGAGAGGCTTTGTAACCATTACTGATTGTGGTCTTCGTGACCTCCCTTTGAGGTAGCTCTTATTTGTGTCCCCATTTCATGGATGAGGAGACATTGCTAAGCAGAGCCTCGTTCAAGGCCACACACCTGGTCACCAAATGGTTGTGGTGGTCATAGGACGATGAAAATTAAATGACGTTTTTTTTTTTCACTGGAACTCTTAGGAACCCCACTGCTCCTTTTGAAAGTCAGAGAAATGTCCTGCCTCTGGGACTTTTAAATTTCGCAGGGTGGAGTCTTACAAGATTCACCAGCCCCTCACCCCGTCACATTCCCCTGCAGATTCGCCACTCCTCCCATTTCCGCTTAGTGCAACCATTTTCTCATTGAAGTACTCTGAAAAATTTCAGATCACCTTTGATTATTTCTTTCTCATTCTTCATATCCAAGCATTCATCAAATTCTCTGCTTTCTTTACTTAATTCAGTGCTAATATGTCAGATACTGCATGAGAAACTTAATCATAATAGCTCCTTGATTTATGTAGTGTTTTAGAGTTTTCAAAGAGCATTCACGTGCATTATCTTATTTAATTCTCACAATGGCCCTTGAAATAGATGATCTATATTTCACGGATAAAGAGATGGAAGCTCAGAGAGGACCGAAGTCAGATAGCTAGTGTGAAGAAGAGTTGTATTATAGCCCACATCCAAGTTTAAAGGCCAGTGTTCTAAGCAACATAGTCTTCCTCAGTGTCTCATATGTCTGGCCTTACTTTATTCATTTCCACAGTTTCTTACAAGTCCAAATCCATACCATCTCATCTCTGCTTTCTACGGCAGCCTTGTGGTTGGTATCCTTGATTCCTGTCTCTCTATTTTGATCCAGATTTAAACTCCAATTCCTTGTTTTTAAACATATGATGGATCCTTATTATTTTGGATCTAAGTTATATTCCTCTATAAATCTTTCAAGGTTCTCCATTATCTGTCCTGATTCTGCACTTGCAAGCATGTGTCCCACCTTCCTCAGCTCGTCTGTGTGTCTCCATAACCTGGCTCCATGCCGTGCATGTGGAAAAGCACCCAACGCTTCGAACACATTTTCATGACCTCTACATTCTATTCTCATCTGTAAAAGACTAATTTTTTAACAAGTCAACTGTACCATGTTAGAATAATCCTAAATTCTATTTAAGTCTTACAGTTCATATCTTTGCTATTCAAAGTGTGGACCAGAAGGATACACATCCCATCAAAACTTGTAAGAAATGCAGAATCTCGGGGAACCTTGGGCTTAATCAAGATCTGAATATTAACAAGGTCCTAGGTTACTGGTATGCATATTAAGTTTGAGAAGCATGGGACAAAAGATTCTAGTCACGATGTCATGGGCCAAGCAGAGGCTTTAATTCATAAGTGTCTGAGTTTGAATCCCAGCTCTGCTACTTACTGGCTCTGTAACCTTGATTAAACTTGTAAAGTTCCTTGGGTCTCTATTTCCTTGTTTGTAAAATGAGACTAATCATAGTTCACCGACTATGAGTCAGGCATTTATGTATGCATTATTACTGCATTTTGTGTATTCTTCTTGTATTTTTGGGATGTGAACACTGAGGCAGTGTGGTATAGTCAGGTAACACAACACATTAGCTGGCAGAGTTGCAGTTCAAACCCACATCCATTTGATGACCGATAAATGCCATTTCCACTTCACTTTCCCATTCTATATGCTCTATTGTTGAGTTTGATCACATATTATTGTGAAGACCAAATGAGATTCAGGTTGTTCTGGGTTTCCTGCCCTGTAAAGCTATATGCAATTGTTATTAGTTATTCATATTATTGCTTGCTTAAGTTGTACTCTAATCGCTTTACATATTTTACTTTGCTTCCTTGTAGCTATCAGTGTCCTTCCTTATTGTTTGGATATTTGAAGAATGTGAGGTACCACTTCTTGCTGCAAACAAGAAATTCAAGTACACACTGAATGTGCATGTGGATGCTTGCACAGGTTGATTAGTGATGGGCCAGAGAGGGAGTGAAAGGAGTCAGAAGATAGAGGAGAAGAAGATCGGTTGGCATTTAGTTTATCCAGGGAAGAGAAAAGTATGAAAGAAAAATGATTAGAAGTAGGGCTAGGAAAGTAAACAAGATGAACCTGGAAGGTTTTAGATAATTTAAGTAGGAAGTAGAGAACATTGTTGAGAATGGCTTAGGCCTAACAAGCTAGGAAATAAACTGGTCATTGGGTTTCAGATGCGCATTCCCTAAACTGTGAAATGAGTGTAGTAGTTTTTCAGGAAACTGGGCTTTCTCACATCATGCTGTTTGTCCTTTTGTATATAAATGTATCATTCACCCGTCACTGCTGCTGTGGAAGTTCTAAGACGTGGGGAATAATAGAGCGATCAAAGCCTTAGCAACATCTAGGAACCAGAGAGAGTAGGCATTTCTCCTGGAGGTATTAGCGTCAATTGTCATATCACCAAATGCACATCTACTGTGATTCTGGACCATTTTCCTGCCTTGGTGAATGGAGTGGTCACCACTGTGCTGAAGATACAACCATCAAAAGGTAGCTGAATTGTGCCTTCTTTCATGTGCCCCCCTCTGGGCCACACTTTCTCAGTCATAGGAGAGAAAACAGCATATCTGATTTCCAATAGTAGAAGGAGATTTAGAATCTGGGAAGAGAGCAAATAGCCAGCAGCTTGGGATGCCTGGGGTTACTTTACATGTTGGTCTCAACCCATTGATTGTGTGTAGAAAGCTGTCAAGAATGAATATCTTACAGAATGAAAGCCAAGAAAGTCTCGCTGGTAGAGACAGCTAAATTCCTATGAATCTAAGGAGAAAATCCAGACTTTCTTGCTAAGCTGGATCAAGCTGGACAGTGCCCCTACAATGTATGCCTATAACTTGCAGATTGACATTTTGTCATTATTCTTGTGATTGTCACACTGTCTGCAGCTGATCTATTAGCCCATGACTAAGAAGATATAAGGGAAAGTATTGAAAGAACTTCCAATGCCCAGTTTAAGGAGTAAACAAAGAGAGCATCACACACTTTGGTTTGGAAATAACTTTGTATTTCATTCCACCTCCCAGTTGAATCATAATCTGCTTGAAGGCAGGGATCAGGACAACTGAACCATAATGAGAAAATTACAATCCGAGTCTGATCTGAGACTTTTGTTCTAACTCAGCACTTTGCTATTTAATTGCGATATACTCTGCAAATGTACTTAACCTTAATCTATGAAATGTAAAATTAACACATTTCATGGTTGTTCAGGTAAAGCACGATGATATCTGAGAATATTTTGTAACTGTTGACTTACTTATTTTCGTGTTTGAAACTCTGTTTCATATATAGAAACTTTAAAAATTAGTAAGAGTAACTTACTGTTTGCTTTGTGCTAGGCATTGCACTAAAGATGTCGTATACATTCTCTACTCCTTGGAGTATCATTTTGAAGTAGAAAATGTTCTTGTGCACATTTGACAGATGAGGAAGCTAGGGCTTAAAAAAAATAATGAAAACAAGGCAGTGTAACTGCTGCATGATGAAGCCAGGACTTAAATTTCCATCTGTCTCTTTAAAGCTTGGACCACCTTGGTCTTTCAACTTTAGCATCATAAGGAATGGTTGGTTGGTATTCTTAAGGACATGTGGTTAGATTTATGATAATCTGAGGGAGGAGTAGAAGTGTTGGGAGAGCAAATCTTTGTTTCTGCAAAAGTCACAGACCAATATCTTTGGAGACAAAGGCCTTTCATAGGGGGGGTCAGTTAACTTTGAATTTCAGATAAAAAAAACTTTTTTTTTTTTTTTTTTTTTTTTTTTTACTGTATCTCATGCAATATTTGGAATATACTTATACTAACAATTATTTGTTAAATTTTTATTTGCTAAATCTGGCAATGCCAATATAGGAAAACATCAGCCCCAGAATGAATTAGAGTTTTCCAGAACCCCTCTCAGGGCTTGGCTGGAATCTGAGCAGTGTTTCTGGAAGTGAGAGAGATGAAGGTCATTGAGGCACAGTGATGAAGGTCAGTGGGACAAGCCTACATTGGTCCTCAGGACATCCATGTTCCAAGCCTTGCTCCACCCTGTCTGGATGGGCTGCCACCTTCGCCTGCCTGCTGACCATGTGGTTGCAGCAATATGCCCTTTGTGCCCAGGTTTTAGACTAGAATTGGTCAGAGTCATTGCAGCATAAATTGGTGTCATCTTTAAGAACCAAAGGTTTGGGCAGAGACATGGCCATTAAACAGGGTAATGTCTTACAACTATCTATAGGAGCAGGGGTTGTGGAGAGAATTTACATGTAAAAACTGAAAACCAATTCATCCAGAGCTAATTTCAGCTCAGACCAGCAGGAAAATTGCTGTTCAAATTGGTATTTCTATTGCCAGGTTTATTGACAAACATGAAATAAAAAAGCCTCTTTGTTTTATGAAGTTGTTGTAAACTTAAAAAAAAATAGAAAGGGGGTTTATATTCCCCAGTTGGTGGCATACTGGATTTTGACAGACCTTTTCTTTTGTAAGTGTGAAAATGCTGTGGTTGTTGAGCCAGGAGACAGCCCCATTCCATGAAGAGTAACATGACTCTGGGTCTTCGGATAGAAACTTTCATCAGTGCATGCTTCGGTGCATTCTTCCTTCCTCCCGGGAGGCCTGTCCTCATTTCAAAGCTGGGGAAAGCAGGAGCCAGAAAAGGGAAGTGACTTTCCCAAGGTCATAGATGGACAAATGTGCTAGCTGCCGGGCAGAGCAGAGCTCAAATCCTCTACAGCTGGGCCCACACCATCTTACCCCGACCATCCCCCAAAGCTCCCCTGCAAGCTGGCCGGGGAAGCGCAGGATGCCTAGCCCACCCCTCAGAACAGTGGGCACTTTCCTGACTCTCCTCACCAGTTCACAGCCACCTTATGGCCTGAAAGCCTGCTCCTCTTCATCACTGTTGTCTCCCAGCCCTTCCTCACTGGTGTTTGCAATCCTTCTCGGCTTCACTCAGTCTGAAATATGTAGGGATCATAACTTGTGGGTTCCTACAAGAAGCCAGCAGCCCTTCCGTAATTGCCGCTGATGTGGAAATACAGGAGCAAATGAGTAGCAATTCATACGTCGCCGCATGACAGAACAAAAACCTCTACCGAGGAATTAAAGCCATAAATATCCTACAGGACTCCTACCTGTGAGCTTGTTCCTGACATCTGGAGTGGCAGCTCACTGGAGCCACTCTGCTGTCAGCGTCCTGCTGCACACTGGCTGCCATGAAGCTGTGAGAGCAGAAGGGACCAAAAGGGGAAGTAGGGGGAGCCAGGCCTGGGGGTGGGGGACTTTCAAGGGAAACCTGGTGACAAACAGGTCACTTTCCCTTACCATGACCACAGCGACTAAGAGGCCTAAACTCATTCTCACTTGGAGCTGCCCTGAAAGCCTGCCTGCCACAAGAGTTCCTGTCCTTGCGAGAGACAGAACAGCTTTGTGGCTGATCTCCCATCTGGTTGACAGGAATGGCAGTTCAGAGTTGTGCTCCTGGAGGGGAAAGTGCTGAGGGCAGAGAAGAGGAAAGAAACTGTAGCTTGGGGTTGCCCACATGGTCATGGCAGCCTCTCACAGGCTGCAGAGATGAGGGAAGCAGGCAGGAAGCTCAGAAGAAAGCCAATCGATGACCCTTAGATGGTGGGAATTTTACTAGTGGGGCTCTCTCTTGGCAGATGTTTACTGTTTCTGGAGGTGGGAGGGATGCTGGTGGCAGGGATTGCATCCTAGGCTAGAAGCAGCTGTTGAAATGTGATTCTGTCATTGTGGCAGGGATTCCTAGGCTTGGTGCTTTTCCCTGGGACCAATAGTATTTGCTAAATGAAATGGATCCTTAGCTACTCATGACAATTTGCCCAGTGTTTTTGTTTTGTTTTGTTTTGTTTCATTGTTTCTGACTACTGTCATAAAGTGGAAGCACCGTGTTCTCTAGGGGCCCTGAGTTGAGTACTAATTGGATGGGTACTGACTAGAGACATTTCACCTTTGCTTACCCTGTATCTCTATCCATCGTTCAACACGTGTGCCAGTGTGATTGAGCTCCTGGATGCAGACCAATTCTAGTAAGCCATTCCTCATAAGGATGGCATTGGTGGTTGCCGGCAACTCTCATAGGCCCTTTGTACCTTAGTTTTCCTATTTGAAAAATAGGAGACCGGGTGCAGTGGCTCATGTAATCCTGGCCCTTTGGGAGGCTAAGGTGGGCGGATCACAACGTCAGGAGTTAGACACCAGCCTGGCCAATATGGTGAAACCCCATCTCTACTAAAAAATACAAAAATTAGCTGGACGTGATGGCGGGCGCCTGTGGTCTCAGCAATTCGGGAGGCTGAGGCAGGAGAATCGCTTGAACACAGGAGGCAGAGGTTGCAATGGGTCAAGATCGCGCCACAGCACTCCAGCCTGGCGACAGAGTGAGATCCTGTCTCAAAAAGAAAAAAAAAAAGAAAAAGAAAATGTTGTTAGCTTCTCTGTATTCATTTGGGCTGCTATAACAAAATATCTTAGACCAGAAATGGCTTGTAAACAACAGAAATTTATTTCTCATAGTTTGGAGGCTGGGAGGTCCAAGGTCAAGGCACTGGCAGATTTGGTGTCTGCTGAGGGCAACCGTCTTCTCACTGTGTCCTCACATGGTGGATGGGATAAGGGCACTTTCTAGGTTGTCTGTTGTAAGGACACTAATGCCATTCATGAGGGCTTCATCTTCATGGTCTAATCACCTCCCAAAGGTTTCACCCCCTTATAATATCACTATGGGGATTAGAATTTCAACATATAAATTTTGGAGAGAGGTACGTTTCAGTCCATTGTACAGCTGTACTTTTTTTTTTTTTTTTTGATTGCTAAAGTAAGTAAGGATCTGA
Source organism: Piliocolobus tephrosceles (assembly GCF_002776525.5). Taxonomy (NCBI): domain Eukaryota; kingdom Metazoa; phylum Chordata; class Mammalia; order Primates; family Cercopithecidae; genus Piliocolobus; species Piliocolobus tephrosceles. The sequence continues at coordinate 120,140,470 of NC_045446.1, forward strand.
GATTTGAGGTCTAAAGAGCTGTCTTCCTCCTGTCGTTTACCGAGACCAAAGCAGCTGAGCTTTTGTCTTCCTGGTTCTACATAAAATTGAGATGGATGAAAATGAAGAAAATGGAAAGGAGTTCTTCCCTACAGTAATTTAGGGATAGAATTGAAAATGCCATATTTTTATGTATAAGCCAATTTTGAGATTCTATGAAATGAAGATAAAAATAAACAGCAGGATTCAAGATAGATGCAGGATATCCTATTTTACCTCAAGGCAAAATTGAGTAGGCATTAGTTCAAAACATCTCCCTACTCCTGGCTGTCATGTAGCTTCCACTTTTAGGCCCCTGAAGAGCACTTAATATGAGTGTGGGTGATGACCAGCAGAGGAGAAAACTAGGGATTTTAAGTTGACCTGCTCTGCAGGAAAGCCTAATGCTACAGCTGCCAAACCAGGTAAACATACCTGCCTTTTGACCTATTTGTGGCACCTCACCAAGACGTTGATATAGATGGACTCTTCTTTGCCTTTACCTTTACTCATGTTGCTCTAAAATTCCTTGAGTTTTCGTCACTTTTAAGACATAGTGGTGCAGCTTGGTAAGAAAGAAGGAGTGTGGGCTTAGAATAGAGTCTCAGTTCTACATCCTGACTTTCCTACCAATAAACCATGTGATCTAAAGCAAACTTTCTTCTCTATGTCCCATGGCCTTACCTAAAAGTAAGGATACTAATCCTCGCCTGCCTGTGTTGTAGAAGGGTAGGGGACCACGTCTTTGCTCAGCAGATGCTGGGCACTGAATTAATTTTTTCCTGTGCTCCTTATCCCTAGAAGTTGTCAGCACATGTCACTGTTTCTGCTAAAGGAGACAGTAAATAACTTTTATTTACTTAGCTTATATATATTACTTATAGCTTATATTAGCAATATAAGCTAATTTTGTGTTTATTTTTGTAAGGGAGGATGGCTGCTTTTAGCCTCCCCACTCCCAACTTGGAACCCGAGATAGTATGTTCACTGAAGAAGCAAAGATGGTACATTTGACCTACTAGGCACCCAGGAAGTGAATGAATATTCATGCAAGTAAAACATCAAAGACTTGAAAAATTCTTCTAGGGGTTTTCTGTTCAGAGGTCCAATCTTTAGGATGTAAAAATTATGTAAATAAGAAAATTATGTTTAATTCTTTTAAAAATATTTTGTAAATTCCTAATAAAGATACTGTATCTAGGGGAGTATATATCATACCTTGCCATCTATATGAAATAATGGGATGGAAAGGCATACGTGTTTGCTTATATGTGATGGACTATTTCTGAAATGATTCAGAAGAAATTGGTAACTGGGTGACACCAGGAAGAACTTAGTGTGAATCAGGAATCAGAGGAAACTATTTCACTGGGTGCTCTTTGGCCCTTTTGAATTTTGAACTATGTGAATATATTGATTAGCTATTCACAGTAAAAATAAAGAAAATTAAAACGTAGAGATTGTATCTTGTGAAATCAGTGTACTTTCTGTTCATTTCTAAGACGTTAAATATTTGTAAAACTATGCCATGGCAAATGTACTTCAAAAATACAATGTCGATTCTAGTTAATACCCAGAGAAAATCCCCTTATTTTGTATCCATTATTATGCTGGCTCACCAAGGATTTAACTCTCAGAGTAGTCCTATTAGCCCTGTGAATTCTGTGTGTGTGTGTGTGTATGTGTGTGGTGAGACTCCCCTGGCTACGGCTCAGCCCTAATGAGGCTGAGGTCTTGGGTCTGACCTCCAGTTGACAAGTTAATTGCACTCTGTTCTGGGGGCACAGAGTGTGCCTTTCACCCTGATTAACTGCTTGTGCATGTGGCCACTGGCCCTGCAGTGGCAACCCTGGGTGCAAGCCTGATGAAATCCACACAGATTCATCTCTGAGTAGAACGACAAGTGGGAGGTCAGGGGAACGCCTTCGTAAGGGTGGAGGCAAACTGGGTGAGGGTGGGGGAATATACAGGATACTTACAAACCAGTGCTCCCCTGCAGCAGGGATAGGTCTGCCAATCCATTTTCTGCCCACTGCCCTCTTCTGTTCACACTCCTGACTTTTAAACTTTGTGGTTAGAATTGGTGCAAGTGCTTAAGTGGGCTAGGATGGAGGTAGAGGTGTTGCAAAAATGCCTACAGAGCTTTATTGGAAGTTCTAACTAAATATCTGTACACATTTTGGGAGTCAGCAGGTCTGGGATTAATTCCTCCTCTGCATTCTGCCTCAGATCAGCGCTTGTGATATTTTAGACATGAGAAAGTTTTCAGAGTGACATGCAGGGTGTGTGTATGTGCATGTGTGTGCATGCCCAGTGTGGGGCGTGGGTGTGGGAGATGCAGAATGTGAAGGCTGTGCCTCTCTTCTCAGTACTGAAAGTTTTCTAGATACCACCGAGGATGGAAGTGGACTGAGGGGGTTCTAGTCCCTGTCTAACCGTATCTGTCCCCGCTACAATTTCCCACATAAGAGTCCCAGGCTCGCATAATGACAACCAGGTTGGAATCACAGTTTTAATAACATACACTTGTAAAACTTTATTTTTCTAGCCCTGCTCCCATGCTAATTGTTTCATTCACTAGGACTGGACAGCCCTTGGAAATAGGCTTATCTTTATTTTGCATATGAAGAAACTGGGGCCAGCGTCAAGAGTCTCCTCCAGTATCAAGTCTTGAGACTCACACCATTTCTCATCTATGAATAAGAGGTTTGGGGATATTTGGTATTTCTGCATCACAGTCTGATTCAGAAGCCAGGAAAACATGGTAAGAGTAGTGAGCTTGCTCACAAATTCAATTATATTCCTTGAAGAACATTTTCACTGGAGCCTAGATTTAAGCCACATTTGGGGCCAGTTCTCATTTCACCTGAAGTTAGTCCTAATAGCTACCTGTTAGTGTTCATTGGCGCTTACCTAGCAGGAAGTTATTGGTAAATATCATGTGTTTACCCAGTAATTACACACCCATGCGAATTACTCACTAATTACGCTCAGCAGGTGCAAAAGTCATTAACACAACACATCCCTGGCACTGGGGGTAAAGGAGGCAGACCATGTTGTATTAATTTAGTAACTGCTTATTATTCACCCTGTCTGAGGGTAGTTTCACCTCAGAACAATGACAAAGAGTTGTGTGGTCCATCTGCTGAAGCCATTTGTCATTGCAAGTCAAGGACAGAGCTGGGCATGGGGCAGTGTGGGTGGGACTGGCCTCTCATCCTCCTTATATGAACTGTGGGCACAGCCAGAGCAAGGGGGATACTGGAGGTCTCAGGCCAGCCCTGGTGGCAGAAGATCTGGCCTTAACAGCCATGTTGCCGTTACCCATGTGGGTCTGTCCTCAGCAAATTTAAAATCCTTAGGCCAGCCTCCCAATGCCCAGCATGTTCCTCAGCTGCTGTGTGCTCAGGGAATTGAAACTAATTTTAATATTAGCCCTAAGCAAAGCATAATTAGAAAGATAAATCTTCAGCAACTTTCTCCTATTCAGGCCTCTGCACTGCCACCTCCCACCCCCGTCCCACCTCCCTGCCATCATGTATTATGAAGCCCAGTATAAATGGCTTTGAGATTATCTGTAGCAACACTAAACACATTTGTTCAGCTGATTGAAAGTTGGTTGAAAGTCAGGCAGGGAGCAGTGGTGTGAGCCCTGTGAGTTGTCCTGCCTCCAACTGCTGGGAGGAGGAGACAGCTGGGTGGGGACCTTCCCTGCTCATTCCTTCAGATGCCCCGCCTGCACATCATTTGTTTCTGGAGCAGGTGCTGGCTTATCATGGCCGCAAGAACCTATGAAACCAATGGTGAGGTATTTCTTGCATGGAACAAGGCTCCCTTGGACTTCAAATGTCTATCTTCATCTCTGGAAATAACTGTTCATCTTTTACAGCTTTATGTCACTGCAGAGAGACTCTCCTTGTTTTTGCTTGGTCTCCTGAAGGAGGAGACCAAGATGGCAGCACGTGTCTGGCAACTTAAGGAAGGAGTTCCATGGGGACAATCAGATTGGCTTCCCCTGGGGGCAGAAACCATGGTCTGGAATGATGGCCAGGAAGTGGACTGCTATCTATCCATCTACACGTTAGGGAGAGCTGGGCTCTTTGTAGACATGAAGACAGCTAGATTATCAATTAAGGAGAGAAAAGAGGCTTTATGATTTAGGGGGAACTTGGCCCATGGATTGGATGACTGAGAACTTCCTGCTTTATTCTGTTGAAAATGGGCTTGGCTAATGATACTAGGCCATCTTGGGTAGGAAGACCAAACTCTATTTCCTAGTACTTACTTATCTTTCTTCCAGGAACCAGCACGAGGTTGCCTTCTAATTTCACGTGTCTCATCATTTCACTGAAGATTTATGGAATGTTTCCCCCTTTAAAAGTGTTAAGTACTTTGCTGTCAGCATCACCATCACAGCCTGCGAAGTTGACACTAAAGAGAGAGAAGTGGAAAAGGCAAAGTAAGAACAAAAGCCAGCCACGTCACAGGGCTCAGAACTCATCCTGACAGCTGGGGACGTCCCCTCCCTCCCCAGGCCTGACATGAAAGGGCCCTTTCCAAGCTCGCTGGAGACTCTCTGACCCCCATGTCTTCCGGTCCTGAGCCCCAGCTATTGTGGTTTCCCTGCGGACACCTCAGACATCACCGACAGCAGAGCAGAATCCCAAGCCGTCTGTTCTTCACATATTTCCCACACCTTTTTTACCCTACAACTGTCATCTTTGGCTTTCTTTAAAAATTTCTACTCTTTATATTACGAGGTGTTAAAAACAGGGAGGTGGGGGCGTGGATCTTAGCTCAATTAGGGAACTCTGGAGTCAGCTTTCTCCCAACAGCAACACCCCCATTCCTCACCCTGCCCCAAGTTCAAGTTCTAAACCTGGAGCATTCCACCAACCCACTTGCCCTCATTCTCTGCGGTGCATACCCCCAGATCTCTCCTGTTAAGTCGCCCAGTTATCCCCAATTTCATGATCTGTGGTTGGTGATCTAAAACAGGCAGGATCTCACTAGCAGCCTAACCTTGCAGCTCTGGCTGCGTGGGTCAGGGAGCTCTGAGAAAGGAAAGCCTGTGCAGAAGGCTGTGTAGAAGGAGGTGTGTGCATCACAGCTTCATCCCCACTTGCTGGGCCGCAGGTGCTTCTAAGGCGCTCGCAAGTACACCACATACAGTACACGCCCTCCTCCGCGCCTTTTCTCAGGCTCCTTCCCCTGCCTGGGATTTCTTTCTCTACTTTTTTGTGGGGAGATACTCTTGGTTCTCATTCATGGATCATTCAGGGTTAACCCCTTTTGTGATGCTTTCCCCAGTGATCTTGAGGCTGACTTAGTCCCTCTCTCCTGTGATTCCCTGTTGCCCTTAGCCATAGACAAAGCATGTGGGGCCAGGGGGTGATTCTTCCACTACTTTGCACGCTTGTCTAGGAGATCTTGTTCCCGTTTATCTTAACATTATAATGACAAGAGTGATACCAAGACACAAAGCAGGTCCTGAATGAGGACAGAGTGAACGTAACTCGCAAAGCAAGCCCGCACTTTCCAAGGGTCACCTCGACCTTTCTAAGCACAGTCCCAGGGGTTTGTGGGAAGAGGACTGACATCTATTAGTACCCCCTCTGTGCTAAACACTGTGATAAGTCCCTTACATCTGTTCCTTCATTTAATTCCTAGAGTAAGTGAAATGGGCATTTTCATTATCTTTAAGAGAAGCAGAATTACTTACAGAGGTTAAGGTAGCTTAGGCTGATAAACTGCAGATTTCCTATGCAGACCCACGTTTCTCTGGCTCTAAAGGATGCATGTTTTCCCAGCCTTTGGTGTCTCCTCAGGGAGCTGAGCAGGAAATGAGTATTTCCTCTTTGCCAGGAGCACCCACTTCTGAGACCCGCTTTGTTCCAGCTTCTTGGGGATTTGTCCATCCGCCTTGCAGAGATTGATTGACCCTGCGTGGGGGAAACCGGGTACATTCCCTTCCTTCAGCGTGCCTCTTTTAAGTCTTTGACGTAAACTAACAATTTCTGACCAAATCCCACGCTCTCCATCATGCACCATCTTCTGTTTTCCGGCTGCGTCTGCAATTGGTTGCATGAGAAAGTCCGCCTGGCTCTGGAGTGGAAACTCCATGAATTGGCTTTGAATGTGGGGAATTCACAATCGCTGCTTGAAAACAGTTTTGCTTCCCAAGTACAGTCCCTCTGAGCTGGCCCACCCTGCTTCTCTCTTGTTAAAATGCCACTTATTTGGCTTTTCAGCCCTATACAGGTTTTATATGATCTATTATGTGGTGCTTTAATTACTGTTGTTTATTGATTATGATTGTATTTGAATTTCCACGGATTGCCAAGAGTGACTTGGCAAAGGGTACACAAAGACAATATTATAATATCATTACGAGGAAGGCAGTAGGCCTGGGTTACAATGTGAAAAGCTAAGTAGTAACCGCAGGGAAGGGACCGTCCTCCTGACTGGTGTGGCTGGCGTGTAATTGCGAGTCTGTGGTGGGTTGCTCATCGGGCTTTTGTTTGGAGTAAATGCTCCTAGAAGGAAGCAGCTGAGAATCTTCCCCAGTGTTGTGCAGCACTTGGTAGGACTTCAGTGAAATGTGCCGTACTTCCCGTACAAAAATAACAGCAGCCCGCTCTCAGTGTGTTTGCCAGCAATAGTGATGCGTGTGCTGGGATCCGGCTATACATACCTTGGCACCGGATCCCCACCGCAATCAGGGCCACGGATCCAGTGCAAGAAAATGTCCCACATGAGTACCATTGCTCTCCACTCATCAGCCTCATATTATAAGTGGCCACCAGCATGCAGGGTTCTTTTACACTAAGCCTCAACACTCTGTGAAAGGGCTTTGCTAGAAGCTGTACTTGTTGGGCCATCACAGCTCACTCATCGGCCATTGATTGATTGAAATTTTCGTAAACGCCCATCCTGTGCTAGGTACTCCTCTCTCCCGCCCGTCCTGTGCTAGGTACTCCTCTCTCCCGCCCGTCCTGTGCTAGGTACTCCTCTCTCCCACCCCTCAACCTTAGTAGTTAGGGATAAAGGGTAGATGGTCATAGCTACAAAGAATTTAAAGGTCTAGCTCCTATCTTCATGGAGCTCAGCATCTGGTGGGGGTAGACAGAAACCCAAAACACCAATAATATCATCCGATAGGTGTTCAGGGTTTAACTTCACCACCCTCTATACTCTAATGCTAGGTCATTACCAAGTGGTCTGCATTCACGTTCTGAGCTGCAGAACCAAAATGTCACTGCATTCCCTGCCCCCAGAATCACATATTTATTCTTAGAAAAGATGAACTAAAAACCAGTTCTTTGAGGAAGGAGCCACTTCACTTGCTCACAGTTCCAATGGTTGCTCGTCTCTGTCTTCAGTCAGGGAAGGCATCCTGCTTCTTCCTTCAGGACTTCGGGCTTTTTGGCAGAACAGATACTGGAGGAAAAGTGTAGATCTGCCAGAATTGAATAAAAACATCTTCAGAGAGGACAGATAAAAGGGAAGAGAGCAGCAGGTCCTAAATGGGCAGATAGTCAGTCCTGTGAAGAGAGCCGCCTTCAGGGTAGTAGGTTAGGACTGAGTAGAGGTCTGGAGTGGTGGGCATGTGGGGAGAGTCAGGGCACAGCCTTCTCCACAGAGAAATGGAGGAAGCCATCCGTATGTGTGCAGAGTGGCTGGGCGCCAGGCGGGCACGGGGAATCTTCAAGGGGATAAATACGCAGAGATTTCCAACCCTTTTGGGATGAGTGCCAGGGAAAGAGGCCAAGATTCCAGGGAACACAGCCAGGACAGGGTTATTATAATCCCTAGGAGGATTCATTTGCCAGCTACTGAAGCAAAAGCAAGCAGCACCCTGAAATGGAGACTAGCTATTTCGGAGCAATTAGCCATTGGTGCCTGCTGCTGTCTTTGGAGAAGCTCCAGAAGCCAGTAGGGTAGAAAGGAGAGCAGGGAGCCCTGGTCTGCTGCAGGGGAGATGACTCCATCTTTGGTATCTCCCCACCTGACAGCTCCCTGCAAATCCAACACCAGAACTGAGATCCGAGGGGCTTCTGCTCCTGCAGGGCTCATGCCCTGCCCTCAGGACAGCACTGAGCCATCACAGGAGACACATACACAGAACAGTTCCTGGCTGCCCAAGAGCATAAAGTCCACAATGTTAGAGCAGACCAGATTCTCTTCTCACATCAGGATTTTGAGCCTGGCACACATTAGCGCTTTAGAGAATTTGCCTTTGGGGGACAGTGAATCACCCCAAATTAATTGTAAAATTGTTCTATGTATATGCATTTTTTTTCTGGTGAGAAGACCCAAATATTTATTAGAATTTCAAAGGGTCTGTAATCTGTTTATACTACTTTGTCCATTCTTAGTCAAACAGAGAAAGGCTAAAGTGGTTCTTACCCCACCCATATTCTCATTATTGCTAGGGGAGTTCAACAAGACCTGGACATATTTGGGGTGAAGGCAGGATAGGGGACAATTGCACTTAAAAGCATTAAGCCACTGCTCCATAAAGGAGTCACCAGTGCTTTTTTTTCTCTCCACATCGCCTGTTCTGAAAACTTTCCAGGCTCTGGTCTCACTGACTTCTATGCCTTGGGGTTTCTTTCTGGACATCCTGGGCCTTGGAGCCCCTAGTGACAGCTTTAGCTCATTTGCTTTGGTCTGAGATCCTGCAAAATCCTGAGGCATGGCCTGTGTCCACTGCCCTGTGTATCTCTCCCACTTTCCAATGGGCTTGGCTACTCCCTGGAAAAAATCCACTGGAGTAGAAAGAGATTAGCTGCGATTGCAGTTGAATAAAACAGCAACAAACTTCCAACTTTATGGAGCTAGAGAGGCAGTGTATGTCTGCATTTTGTTTCACAGCCTTGGATACAGGAAGAACTGATTGGGTGGGTGCTGCCCCACCTGCATGGTTAGATGAGACCAGAGGGAAGCCAGGCAATGCACAGGGTGTGGAGATGCTCTCCTAGTGGTAACCATGTTTAAAGCATTTATGTCAATATGAAAGAGTCCTCAGCAACTCTTTAAGGAAGGATCTCTTTTGTGCATTGCAAAGTAACTCTCCAAGTCTTTGTTGTGTGCACCCACATTCTCCATCCTGGTCTTTTTCCCACAGCTCTCCGCTTTCAGTCACCTCCTCAAAACAGAGCTGTTTCTCAGGTGCTGCCCATAGCCAGGGCTGGGACACAATGCCTTCACTCAGAGCTAGGAAGATACCCGATACCTTGTGATGGGGTCATTGGAGGGGATCAGCACTTTCTAGGCTGAAGTTGAACTTGAATTACCTTTTGAGGAATCACATCTCTGTGGACCTATGCTTGCACTGCAGCAGTAGAGAGAAGAGCATGACCCCAGCAATATTTCACAGGAAACAGGTCCAGCAAGGTCTGTGCTGGATGCTGAAGGGCGAGAAGAGAGAGGAGACAATGGGGTATCATAGAGGTGTTTGGAGGACTAGTCCCAGGTGCTTCAGCCTCAGAGTCCCATCCCAACCACTAAGGAAGCGATGAAGCTGCCTGTGACTCTCCCTGTCCCTGGAAGGATGGGCTGGCCGGGGACGCAGGCGCAGGACACAGCAGCAGTGTGGGTGCTGCTGCTGGGTCCGTTGGTCTCTCTGAAACTGGATGAAGAGAGAGAAGTAGGGGAAGAAGGGGAATGGCTGCTTCATCACTGTGTTTATTTCTGACGCCCCTAGAGGACAGTAACGGCACAGGTGGCCCCGCCTTCCAGTCATGCATATCTATGCATTTCCTCGCTTCCCCTTCCTGATCCTCCTTCTCAAGGACTCACATTTGAAGAAGTTGCTATTTCTGGAGCACTCACTTTTGGGGAGACAATCTAAGGAAGAGGTAGTTTAGGATGAAACTTGTTTTTGAAAGCCTAACGGAGGTGAGGCCTCTGCCCCGACACTGGTCCCCTAACTTTAGAACCAGCTCATGCCCCACTGCACCTAGACACGTCGCACCTGTCTGGCACTCTTTTTGTGCACCAGCCTTGCCTCCTCGCTCCACCTCAGGCTCCCGGGTTCAGGGACCTGCTTTGCATGCCTTCCTCCCCCCACCCCGTGTGGCTAGCACCGGGCTCTGAGGAGGGACATGGGCTAGGCAGCAAGGGGGCGGGGCAAGTCATTCCCTGGTGCCCCCGACTTCCTGGTGTGCTCCTCCCTCTCCATCACCCTGAGCATTTGTCTATAGATCAAAGACAAAGTGATACAGGGATACCCACAGGATGTGCCCACAGCAAGACAGCAGTCCTATTTCTGTGCTCTAAAGATGAAGGAGCTTATTGCATAGAAATGGTCATGCGTCTTTCAATGGCTTTGCTAGTATCATCAGCTGGTTGGCTGGAGACGTGCCTATCTCCTCCCTCCTCCCTGGGTCACCGCCCAGTTACCATTCTCTGCCAGAGTTATCTTCTGATTAGGAATCTGGGCTCAGGTCATGCCTGAGGTAGTCCTTTAGCTCCGCTTGGGCAGCATAACTGTCAAAGCCTCTTGCACACCTGGGTGTGATGCAGGTGGCCAGGAGAGGGGGTCAGATGGCCCAGCCTCAGGCAGAGAAGTCCATGGGGTGGCTCTGGGGCAGGACCTGGGGCTCCTGCCCATGCTGCCTGCCCAGCCGCAGGGGGCCTCTGCTAATGGGAGGAACCTGTTGTCAGGCACAGCTGAGCCTGGCTCTTAGGGACTCTCACATGCCACAGAGGCCTGCAGGGCTGATGGAAGTTGGTAGGGGGCGCGGGTGCAGTCTGCCACCCTCGCCTGAGAGGCAGGGTCTGGCTCCTGCACCATCTGAACATCTTGATTTGCTGCTAATTGAGCAGCCGACACCCACCAAACCATGTGGCCTACAGCAGCTGAGACCAGAGCCTCCAGCCCCTGGCTCACTGGGAGCCGCAGAACCCATGACCATGCCTGTCCCGAAGCTGACCGGCAGGGCCGCCAGCTAGCAAGGGGCAAGGGCCTGGCCACAGGCCCGAGGGAGGCCAAGGGAAGCCTGGCTCCCCAGCTCGGGTGCCACGGAGCCCCGCAGCCGGCTGCACCCAGGTCTCCTGAGATGGAGCAAGGATGAAGTCCCAGCCTCATTATCCTGCTTCAAATCCTCTCCATGCCTGCATGTGCTGGATGCTGTTACCCCATTTTGTGGACAAGAGAATGGAGCTGAGGAAGGGGAGACAGCCAGGAAACAGCTCACAGGCAGCGAGGCTGGGAAGCGACCACAGGGGCACTTGGCTGCAGAGTTCATGCTTGACAGACTCGAAGACAGTATCAACTAAAAAAAGTAAAAAGAAGGATTTGCCTTTCTGTGCCTGACTTCTTTCAGCAAGCATGGTGTCCTCCAACATGTTCATTCATGTTGTCACATGTGGCATAATTCCTTCTTTTTTAAGGCTGAATGATATTCTTTTGTATGCATACACCGCATTTTAAAACGCATTCATGTGTTGCTGGCCCCTTAGGTTGTCTCCACATCTCAGTTGTTGTGAGTAGTGCTGCCATGACCATGGCGGTACAGATAACTCTTTCAGATCCTGATCTCAACTCTGTTGGGGAAACAGGCATAAGTGGGGTTGCTGAAACACGTGGTGCTTCTGTGATTCCATAGAGGCATCTAAAATAGTCCTACTCCTAGAAGCAAGAATAGAATGGTGGCTGTGGGGTGGGGGTATAAATGTTAGTTATGCAAGATGAGTAAGTTCTAGAGGTCTGCGGTGCAACAACATACTTACAGATAACCACGATGTATTCTCCACTTAAAACATCTGTTCAGTTCAGAGGATACATCTCACATTATTTTCTTATCACAATACAATTTTTTTTTGAAAAAGGAAAGAAGGAAAGAACCCATGGTGACCCCATCAGCATATCATTCATGAATTTCCTTGAAACAATTTGATTCTAAATATAAGGAATATTGAGGACCTTAGAGTAGTAGTTATCTTGTACTCAGCTGATAACGTGTAAAGCATGCTTTTACATTTATCATCGTATTTGGTCCTCATAGCCACTTTCATGAGGTGCATATTTTCTAGGTTTTTCAGGTGTGCCTAAACCCAAGGTCCCCTGAGTAGGAGGCTGCCCTGATCGCACAGCCTGCCCCCCACCTTTGGATGCTGGCTCAAGTGTACTTTCCACTGGGCACCTGGAGCCATTGGCAGAATCAGTGTTGGGATGGGCACGGATCTATCCCAGGCCTTTGCTCTGCTATCAAGCCCCTTGCTGCCCAGTTTTGACCTGGCACATGCTGATGAGTCTGTTCCAATCACTGCTCATTTTTGTGGTGTCATCCTTCAAATCCATTTGTTCCATTATTTGATTAATCCAGGGGATTAAGCCAATGCGCAGAAGCTTTGATGTGGCAGGAGGAGTGTTTAGCATTTGTCTCTCACCCTCTAAGCGCTTCTCCCTCCTGGTGGTACTGGGGAAGGAGAGGCAGAGCACACGCAGGTGAGAGAGAGCGTGTGGCCCTGCAGATGAGAAAGGCAGCAGAAATGAAGGGAATGGTCTGGAGTCGCATAGTTTTTTACTGAAAGTAAAAAATCAATCCATGACCTTAAAGAAGTTTATGAATTCCTAGCTTAGGAATCAATACACATTGATTTTTGTGCCTCTGCTTGGGCTGTACATGTACACTATCAAGCAATGAAAGCTGTATTTTGCTGGGGTTGGATTGGGGATGAGCAAGTGCCATTTCTGCCACATTGCCAACAGTCAACAAGAAAAATGAAAAAAAAAAATCTTTTGCCCAGTGAAGGTCTCAGTCCAGGACCTGGGACTTCTGGCTGTGTGTGCCAATTTCAGGGTCCTAAGGCAGCTCTTCAGAGGATGAGCATCATGCATTCCTGAAAGCAGAATCCTGATTTTTCCTCCCCAACCCCCCTCCATGGCCCCAAACATTTCCACCCACAATCCCCCTTTCCCAAGATGGTTTTCTAAGCTTTGCTTTACAGGGTGAAGAGTTGCTAGGAGAAGAAACAGTGGGAGATAAACAGAACGTGTCATGGAAAGGCACCTTCATAATTTCCATTTGAACACCATATCTTCCATTGGAAGAACACTCTTCCATACATTATGTCCTTTGATCATCAACCTCTGGAGCTGGCTGGAACGTGTATCAGTTCCTCATTTACAAACAGGGCATGGTGGTTAAGGAGGCCTGGACCTTGATTAAGACCTTCTAGCTGATAGGGCCACACCCAGCACTTTTCCCAGCATGTCTTCATCCCAGTCTCCTACACTGGGGTGGCTCCTATGATATGCAGAGGACAGAACAGCTCTGCTGTTATGGAACCTCCAGGCTAAAGGAGAACAATTTTTACATGTAGAGCAAATGTGTCGGCATGTACATGAAGCATGTGAAGGAGATAACGTGATGCAGTCAGTCTTCAAGAATACGCTCAGAGACCCTGAGGTGGAGAGGCCAGCAAAGACACCCTGAAGGTATGGCCTGGGTTGCTGCTGGGCCTAGGAGTTGAGTTGCCCTGGGGATGCCAGGTTTGGCATCTCCAGCACTGAGCAGCAGTCATGGGGTGCAGACTCCCAGCGCGGCTCAACTGCTGGGGACACCGTCATCAAGGATGGCCCTGGCACGTGGCACTCCATGCCGCAGGGGATCTCTGCACCCCAGCACCCCATATTCCTGCTCCTGAGTGGGGCTGCCATTGCCTAGCGCCTTGTCCAGAAGCCCAGTGTCCTCCTGTCTTCCCTTCCACGTCTCCTCAGTCAACAGCTCTTACTTTTTCTCTCCAGTTTTTAGACAACTTTAATAAGAATTATTAGTCCCACAACTGCTTTCTTCAAGAGCTGTATGTGGAATATTTATTCTTTTTTATTTTTTTTGGTCGTGATACAAAAAATATGAGTTCTACTCTCATAAAAATGTTTTAAGTGTGCCGCATGTTGTTAACTCTAAGGACGATGCCATACGGCAGATTTCTAGAACTTATTCGTCTTGTAGGACCAAAACCTTACACACAGGGAACAGCGAATTCTTCTTTCCTCCCCACATCGCTTGGCGACTGCCATTCTGCTCTTTGATTCCATGAATGTGACTACTTTAGATACTGCATGGAAGTGAGATCATGTAATATTTGTCTTTCTGTGTCTGGCTTATTTCCTTTGACACATTATCTTCCAGGTTCATTCATGTTGTCACATATGGCAGAATTTCCTACTTTTTAAAGGCCGAATAATGTTCCAGGTCAATGTTCTTTATCTGTTCACCTGTCCATGGACATTTGGTTGTTTCTGTATCTTGGCTCATGTGAATAGTGCTGCAATGAACATGGGTGAATAGATAATTTTTGAGATCCTGCTTTCAATTATTTTGGATAAATACCCAGAAGTGGGATTGCTGGATCATATGGTGGTTCTATTTTTAATTTTTTGAGCATCTTACATTTTTCTTGAATCTGGAGTCCATCCTCCTGTCTTATTCCCCCATCTCTCTTAGTTCATTCAGGCTCTCGTAATTTCTTACATGAAGTGCTGGTGTCTCTTCCCTCCATGTGTGTATTATTTTGTTTTTTAAATGGCCATTGTGGTGGAGTAACTAACTTTAGCTAGTAACGATGATTTCTCCCCTTTTCTATTTATCCACTTTCTTTCCTCCTTAAAACACTAAGTCAGAAGCCCTGGTCAGCACTATGGGCATGCAGGGTTCCCTGAGTGGGAGACGGTCCCCCTATTGCCTGGAATTGCTGGAGCACGTCCCAATCCTTGGCTGAATCTGTGGGGCAGCATCGCCTCAAAATCTGTGGTTAAAGTTTTCTAACAACTTGTTCAGACAAAGCAGTTACAATTAAAGGGAGTTTCAAAAAAGCTATCAATCTTATGCATCTAAATTGGTGGCCTGCAATTCCCAGACACTAGCTCCATGTATTACCAATAAATCTGAGAGACATTGAGACGTCATGTTGAAACAGAGCAGGGCCTCATTCCTCTCCCTGCACCACCCTCACCCACAGTAGCCAGAGGGAGCTTGCCAGGAAGTGCATGTCATCATTTCACTCCTGAACTCAAACCCTCAGGGCCTCTGCATGTCTGCACATTTGAGGCCACAAGTCTTAGTAGGGTCCTGGGTGGCCTCAGCCCCAGCCACCTGTCTCCCCAGCCCACTTCTTCACTAGCCAGCCTCTCTGTTCTGTTCCCTTCATGGAATCACTTACCAATCCCAGCAGGCCCATGCCCTTCCGTGTCCTCTCACCTTTATCAGACATCAGCTCTCCTCTCCCAATCCCCTTGTTTCCTGGACAACTTCCAATCAACCTTAAACTCTTGTCCTCAGACATAACTTCTCCCGGAAAGCCCTGCCTGAGTCCCCGGGCTGGGCCCTGACTCACCTCCCATGGCGACTTCTCAGAGCTATTGAGCTGCACGGCAGCTCCATGGTGGGCTTAGCGTTCAGTGGGCCAGGCTGCTGGACCAGGCCATGATGTCGTCAGGACAGGCTGGTGACAGGCAGAGATGGTCCTTCAGGAGAAAGCTGCCCCTCCACCCTTGACATCACGGAGGGCACAGTGGGTGGAGATGAATTTGAGGCCCTTCGAGGATTGGCTTCCATCAGGCTGCTAGCACAGAAAAATATATACCAGTAGCTTAAAAGGAAAGATGAAGAAATAAGGTGTTAGCCAAAGTGACTTCCGGCAAGAAAGGTTGGTACTTTGGGAACCAAGTTTCCTGCCTTTACTTGGGCCTGTGAGTTGTTCCTTTCGCTGAGGTCCAATCAGGTTGGGCTCCTTTTGGGCAAGTCCTGGAACCTGGGAGAGAGATAGAGAGACAAGTCTCCCCACCCCCACGCCCCCAAAGGAGTAACAAGCTCCAGAGAAAGGGGAGGGAGGGATCCAGAGACCATTATGTGTGATTTCCATTTTCTGGTCCCTCATTGTCTCCTGAAGTTTGTTTTTTTTTTTTTTTTTTTTTTTTTTTTTTTTTTTTTTTTTTTTTTTGAGACGGAGTCTCGCTCTGTCACCCAGGCTAGAGTGCAGTGGCCGGATCTCAGCTCACTGCAAGCTCCGCCTCCCGGGTTCACGCCATTCTCCTGCCTCAGCCTCCCGAGTAGCTGGGACTACAGGCGCCCGCCACCTCACCCGGCTAGTTTTTTGTATTTTTAGTAGAGACGGGGTTTCACCGTGTTAGCCAGGATGGTCTCGATCTCCTGACCTCGTGATCCACCCGTCTTGGCCTCCCAAAGTGCTGGGATTACAGGCTTGAGCCACCGCGCCCGGCCTTCTCCTGGAGTTCTTTTGCATTGTCACCAGATGATTTCGCCGCCCTTGGACATGGGGGTGGGAGGTCTTAGATCGGAACACCTTGAGCTGATAATAATTAGGGACTCTGATCAGTGTCCATCACCACATTCGCTTGATTTGAGGACTAGATTGGGAAGGGTTGGAAATGCAGGCTGCACAGCAGATTGTACAGAAGGGGCATCCAGGGGGTTCATATC
Organism: Piliocolobus tephrosceles; assembly: GCF_002776525.5. Taxonomy (NCBI): domain Eukaryota; kingdom Metazoa; phylum Chordata; class Mammalia; order Primates; family Cercopithecidae; genus Piliocolobus; species Piliocolobus tephrosceles. Next base: position 120,156,945 of record NC_045446.1, read on the forward strand.
CTGGAGGGAGATGGCATGAGCTCCCAGCCTCCTCCTGCAGGCAGCAGGCAGCAAATAATCAGTCCTTGGTGGCCCTCCTGGCTGGAAGCCAGGCTTCCGTCAGCGCTGGCCTCGCTTCTGAGCATCCTTTCTGCTTTTGTGGGCACATGGCTCCGAGCGAGTGTGTGCATGATGTGTGTGGTGCTGGGTCCATGCATATATATGGGTAAAGAACATAGAGAAGAAAACATGTTGTTTTCTTTCTTCTCTCTCAAATGTTTGCCCTCATTTTGCGTGGAAGGCAGCATCGATTGGAGGATGCCTGGCTCAGAATGGTGTGGAGCTTCCTGGTGCCAATCTGAGTGTGTGTGGAGAAGGAAGGGCAGGGAGGGGCTTGAATGCAATCTGCAGAGCAGACTCCTAATCAGAGCAGCCCATTCCACAGGCTGACTGGGAGACATGAACATGAATCCTCAGTGCTGCCTGGGAACACTTGCTGGGAATACACACCAGCTCCGTGGTCAGTTAATACTGCTCTTCAGGCTTAGGCCGCAGTACAGTGAAGGAATGGAGCCAGGAAATGACAAGAGTGGCGGCTGGGGTGGACCAAAAAGCACAGAGAAGGGGTGAGCCTTGCAAGCTGTCAGACTTCTTGCTTTATTATGTGGAAAATAAAATTCACTAAAAAATACAATAAAGGGGAAAATAAACAGCTTAGAGCCCGAATGAGCCAGTGCCTTGCAAATCAGCCATTCTACTCCTGACAGAGAAGGCAGCTGAGGGAATTAGGGAGCTTAATCCCTCCACCCAGCAGCCAGAGGCTGTCCTGGGGCTGGATAGCTCTGCCTCAAAATATTCCTTTCAATATGTATTCTGGGGGATCATAGGGCAGTGGGAGTGAGGAATTAAAAAAAATATATATATGTATATATATATGTGTATATATATATGTGTGTGTATATATATGTATGTGTGTGTGTATATATATATATATATATATATATATGTTTGCTGGACTAGACAAGAGTTTCCCAACCACAGCACTATGGAAATTTGGGGCTGGATCATTCTTTGTTGTGGGTCCTGAGCACTGGTGGATGTTTAGCAGCGTCCAAAGTCTCTACCTACCAGATGCTGGTAGTTCCCTGTCACCAGGTGTAGCAACCAAAAATGCCTCCAGATGTCCCCCAAAGTCAAATGTCCCCTGTTGGGGAGGAATTACCCCTGGTTGAGGAACCCTGAGCAGAGTATACTCTGTTCTGGGACTTGACATGCAATATCTGGCTCAATTCTCACGCAGGTGGACTTTTCCCTTCTATTTGACAGAGAAGAAATCAGCCTGGGACTAGTTTCCAGGTCTACCTGATTCCAAGGCCTGGAGTCTTTCTGTTATGGGCCTCTCCAGTGGAGCAGAGTCTGTTCCACTATACTTGATTGTTCTGTCCTCTACATCACAGTCACTAACGGGGAAGCCCTTCTGGGTCCAGTTTGACCTCGGCTGTGACTTCAGGAATATATGGAAGGCCTCCTTTTCCTCTTTTTTTATTTTATTTTATTTTTAAGACACAATCTCGCTCTTGTCACCAGGTTGGAGTACAGTGGCATGATCTCGGCTCACTGCAACCTCTGACTCCTGGGTTCAAGCAATTCTCCTGCCTCAGCCTCCTAAGTAGCTAGGACTGTGGGTGCATGCCACCATGCCCAGCTAAGTTTTGTATTTTTAGTAGAGACAGGGTTTCACCATGTCGGCCAGGATAGTCTTGATCTCTTGACCTCATGATCTGCCCGCCTCGGCCTCCCAAAGTGCTGGGATTACTGGTGTGAGCCACTGCGCCCGGCCTCTTCCCTCATCTTAACTTCAACCACACCAGATAGTCTATGATTAGAGAGTCTATATTTTAGCTTTAAGTTAAACCTTGGTCTGCCGGGGTAGGTTAGGGGATGGGAGAGGGAAGAACCTGGAAGGGATGATCCATTAAGCTGATTCATATCTCAGTGTGAATAAATTCACTAGACCCAAACTGGAAGTGCCCTTTCCTCCCAGCCCCTACTTCAATCAGAATAATACTGAAGTAGGAGACTTTGTAAGCAAAAGCACAATGGGGCATCCCTCCTTCCTGGTATTAGAAACGTTAGAAATAAAAATACTGTGTGCATTCATTAGGTTTCTAGATAACTCACTATGATCTTTGTAGAAATACTATCATTATGGTAGAATTAGTACCACTAGTAGTATTCTCAATGGAGGAAACAGTGCATAAGAATTGAAATGTTTCTAAGTGGTCATCATTGATATGTATTTTTATTTACCAGTTGAGGGCTTTATCTATTTCTGCCAGAAAATTTTGAATGGTCCCTAAACAGGTCTCCCTGACTCCAGTCTCCAGCCTATCCATTTCTCCAATCTTTGCCCTTCACATTTATGTGAGACTGGCTTCCCATATTATAAATCCACCCATGCCTTTCCCTTTTCCATGCTCTGAAGGCTCCCTCTCAAACCTCGAGATAAATTTCACATTCCTTGGCATGACTCACAAGACTTTCCTTAATGTGAGTTAGCCCTACTCCTTGCTACTCCCACATGAAGCTTGTATTTCAATCACACAGAACTAATAGAAATTATCCAAATGCATTTGGTTTCCTCATTCCTTTATAAACTTTTGCACCTGCTATACACTCTGCCTGGAATAATTTTCTCATTTTTCTCCGTCTGGCTAACTCCTTCTTGTCCTTGAAGGCTTAGCAAGGATCTCTTCCTTCCAAACAGTTTCCCTAATTCAATCTTCCCTTGTCCACTCCATTTGCCTTCCACAGCACCCCATGCAAGCCACAGTGAGATCCCATGTCCTACCACAGGAAGATTACTCCTTCACTAGCCTATGAGCCTCTCCGGAGCAGGGAATGCATCATCATTTTATCCTCAGTGCCTAGCACATGCCTGACATAAATGGGATGGAAGAGATATTCAATCAATGTTTGCAAGATGGCCGGCTAGCTGGCTGTATTCATTCATTATTGGTGGTTTAGCCCAATCATTTTCCTTCTTCTTTTGACACCCTAACTTAGATAATATTCAGATTTTAAAATCTACTGAAAACTCTGTCAATCAGATCTTCAGAACTGGTAAACTATTTGGGGAGGATCAGCTATTTTTATTACCCCTCCGTGGAGTGTTAATCAATTAAGCCTCCATGTTCAGCCTCTTCCGCCATTCAAGTGCTTAAAAGCCAGAGGGACTGAAGTTGGAAAGCGCAGTAGATGTCAGGATTAAAGGAAAAGGGCACATCTTCCACCTTTGCTGGTTTTGAAGTTCGCTTCTGATACATGTGCATTGTTCATCATTTATGGTTACTTTACAGGTTCAAAATGATTGAGAGTTGTTGATAGTGGGTTTCAATCATACCACGAGGTCTTTGTCTTCCTGGTTGGCTATTTGTCTCTTTCCTAACAGCAAGATGTTTCCTTGCATGCAGTAGGTGCTTTGTAATTGTGGACCTACTATCTGACTGACATCAGTAGCAGGTTCTTCTGCATGAGGGCAGGGAATGAAAAGAAACCCGATTAGGTTGCCTTATCCTGTGATAGGTCATGGTAAGATTTCAGTCTGTGCCGAGCTGAGCATGCTACATGGAAACTCTTCATTTATTAATTTATTTTGTCTGCCCACCCACCTTTCTTCACAGCTGCAAATGTCTTTTGATAACAACTGTGGATTATGAAGGGTGTTAGAAATGTGTTAGGAACAGAAGGTTCGGAATTCTGTTCAGCTGTTAATAACTTGTGAGTTGTGTCAGCGTGCATAGCAGCAGCAAGCACTGAGCTAGAGACGGTGGCATGGGCACTGCCTCTGGGCCCAATGCCTATGGACCCCGCTTTCAGTGAGGGTTATCGGGGGTGCTGCTAACAGCCTCGGGGAAGTGTCCTGTGTTGTGGGATCCTGGAAGAAATCATGTGTCTGATGTCATCTGCAGAAGGAAAGGAGTTTTCTTTTCTCTTGGCTACAGTAAATCCATTTGTCAGCCAAATGTAGTACCAACTTGGCAGTCCAAATGGTCAGGATGTGAAGGGAATTAATAAAAACTTTATAGTAGCACAAATGAATCTAAAACACACACTATAGGTAATGGGCTGTGTTCATTAAAAAAAAAAAAAAAAGTAACTGAATTTAGTATCCCCTTTCCCTATTTAAGTCCAGGGAGAAGGGGCAGGATAATGTTTGTAAGGTCTTTTTGAGGAAGATGGTGTTGCATTGTCCCTGAAGAGGAAGGATTAGATAGTATTGTTTGCATTGCAGAAGCAAAAACTGTACATTCAGAGACAGAATTGGAGCTTTCCCAGAGACGCTTGAGGGAGAGACCCGTTCTTCAGCATCCCCAGGTGCAAGGCCGGATTCCATAAGACAGACTGCGGGGAAGAACATAGATAAGTATGCCCAAGGCAGAGTGCCAGAGAGATGGACAGCAGATGACAAGTACCAAGGGCCAGTGCTGGGCAGAGATATCTGCAGATGGCTGCAGAAATGGAAAAAATAAATATTGGGACGATCATTTGATTCTATGGAAGGAGAGAGAGGAGGCCTCAAATTATTGAGATTGGTAGCTGGGAGCTTAGAGCAGATTAAGTCTGATTTTGAGAAATAAAGTAAAGTGACATTTATTGGATTCTGGTAGCATACCAGCTACTTATTCTCGGAGAGGCTTGGAGCGTCATAGAAACATGGAAGCAAAAATAAACAGATTGTTGATGAAACTCCATGTCATGCCAGCAACTGTACATAATACTAAAAACTTGTACTCTGAGAAATTGTGAGAGTCCATGCTTTTATGAGGGTTTAGAATTTGTTGCTGCTCTCTAGCTTTCCTCACTAGGAAAGGAGAGAATACACACATAATTTAGGATCCTCAGTCTATTTTGGTTTTTTTGTGGAAGCCACATTCAAGCTTGCCTCTTGTTGGAGATAAAAGTCGAATCTTAGAATCCATGTCTCACTGCCATGAAGAAGGCCAAGTGCTGTGGTTAAGAGCACTGACTCTGGAGTAAAAGGCATGTGCCTGGGTTCCCATCTCTGCTCGGCACCTTGGTAGCTGAAGGATCCTGATGAAGTCCATTAGTTCTGGACTCTCACGTTGTCTCCATCCGGGAAATGCAGCTCTTAGTAGTGCTGACTTCGCAGTACAGTGGAGGGTTCAGATGTGATGGCACTTGCTTTTTTTCTTTTTGTTTCTTTCTTTTTTCTTGAGACGGAGTCTCCCCCTGTCGCCAGGAGTACAGTGGCATGATCTTGGCTCACTGCAACCTCTGCCTCCTGGGTTCAAGTGATCCTCCTACCTCAGCCTCCCAACTAGCTGGGACGACAGGAGTGCACCACCATGCCCAGCTAATTTTTGTATTTTTAGTAGAGATGGGGTTTCACCATGTTGGCCAGGATGGTCTGGATCTCTTGATCTCGTGACCTGCCCACCTCAGCCTCCCAAAGTGCTGGGATTACAGGTGTGAGCCACCACACTGGGCTGGTACTTGCATTTTAATAGAGGAGAAAAGAAACATTTATTTCTATCAATAAAGAAATATTACTCTAGTTTTAAGTAACTAAAAGTGACCTCATGTACCCCATAAATATACACATCTACTGTGTACCCATAAAAATAACACAGAATAAAATTAAAATAAATTAAAGTCTCACTCTCAGATGGCCTTTTGGCAGCGACTACTGGAGGTGGTGGGGGCAGCGCAGAAATGAGCTGATACACATGAAGCTCAGACTATCTTTCCAGTACAAAGTGAATGTCCCATAACTGCCTGCTGCCCTGTTCCTCAGATATACAGAATCTGATTCAGGACAAAGTGTCTGTTCAGGAACACTGCGTTTGGTAGGACAGACTTTTAACTGTCTTTCTTGTATCTAAGTCTCTGTGTCCACAAGCCTCTAACATTAACGCAAGGTATAATAATTTTCTACCTTGGAGATGCTTTAACTATCAAGGCATGGCTCTTGAAAGATTGGACAAGCAAATGCAAAGAATGAGATGTAAAAGAAACAAGGGGATACACATAGGGAAGATTAAAAAGAAAGTGTGTGTGTGTGTGTGTGTGAGAGAGAGAGAGAAAGAGAGGATGAGGAAGAAAGCGAAGTTAACAATGGAAATGAGATGGGAACAGGTATGGAAATGAAGAGATGCTTTTTACAAAATTTAATAAATAAACACAAATATAAAATATGTAACTCAAAATAAAGGATGTATTTTGAGTTAATGGGTTGCAGTGGATTTTCAGTGGGTTTTTGAGCCCCGAGTTTCTTGCAGTGCATTAGCTGGGCTGTATAAGGAATTGGCTCCCAGAAAGGCAGGATCATTTGTTCTCAGTTCTGTGTGTTCCCTACCCTCCTACTGCTCTGATGTCAACTTTTGACATTTTCCATCGTGCAATTTATACACTATCACCTGCCAGCCTTCCCATAGTACTCGTGTTTGTTTGATCTCATACAAACTCCCCTCTCCGATCTGTTGATGAAATAATAAATCTGGGACCTTTGAAGATGGCGCACTGCAGGAGAGCACAAATGAAAATCTTTCCTTGATACTTAAGCGTTATGAATGCCGAGCCCCCAGCGCTGATTTGGTCTACATTGTACACTTCCTTTTAGACACATTTAGACAAATCCATCAAGCAGGAGTCCCTAAAAGCCTGTAATTTTCCAGCCAATATGGGCAACACACCACATTGGTAATGGAAGATTCTTGTAAAGCAGCATGATCCTGAGCAAAGCTATCTATTTATTTGATTTAAATTGTTTTAAGTACTTTTGAGTTCCTGGTGTGATAGCAGGAAGCTCACATGATTTAACTTGAAGTCATAGATCTGACCCTCAAAAAACTTAATGTCCCAAATAACATTGCTTATTTAGGACATTCATATTTCTAAAACACATTTTGGATATCTCAGAGTAGTAGCTGAAAATCTGAGGCACTCAATGGGTTGTTGACTACATTTTAGGCTCTTTAACCTGGAATTCACAGTTTTCCCCAGCCTGAGTTCAGGAATCTTCCAGCCTGTCTCACACTTCTCTTTCATGGAAGCCTTCTGTTCTGACCCCATTGGCTAACTCATAGCTCCTGAAGGCTACTGGTTGTTACCAACACAATCTCATGGATGTCCATACCCATCCATTCTTGAGAGGTTACTGCAAACCCCACTTTTTCCAAGCATCCTCTTGTGACTCTGTTTTTTCTTCTAAATACACTAGTTTTTAGAGTATTTTTAGATTCACAGCAAAATTGAGAGAAAGGTGCAGAGAGTCTGCATATACCTGTGCCCCAACATGAGCATAGCCTCTCCATCATCAACACCCCCCACCAGAATGTTACTTTTGTTACAATTGATGAAGCTACATCAGCACATCATTGTCACCCAAAGTCCATAATTTGCACTGGGGTTCACTCTTGATTCTATACATTCTATGGGTCTGAACACATGTACGATGACATGCATCCACCATTACAGTCTCATACAGAGTAGTTCCACTAAAGATCCTATGTGCTCTGCCTATGCATCTTTCCCTTCCCTTACCCCCTGGCAACCAGTGATCCTATTACTGTCTCCATAGTTTTGCCTTTTCCTGAATGTCATACAGTTAGCATTATACAGATTGTACAGATTCCTTTTTAGATTGACTTCTTTCACTTGGTAATATACATTTAAGATCCCTCCAGGCTTTTTTCATGTCCCAATAGCTCCTTTCTTTTTAGCTCTGAATAATATTCCATTATCGAGATATGTACCACACCTTCCCGCTCCTTTTAAATCTCTGGTAGTTCTTATTGTCTAAACCTATTCTGTCAGATGCAGGAGCCACTAGCTACATATGGTTGTTTATGTTTAAAATAATTTAAATTAATCAAAATTAAAAATTCAGTTCCTCGGTCTCACTAGTCATTGAAACTGTCGATAGCCACAAGTGGCGAGTGATTACCGTGTTTAGACAGCCTAGATGTGGAGCATAGAAGGTTCTATTGGATAGTACTGCTATGGACTATTGACTTGGTCATTGGATATGATAAGGTATTGAGGTTCTACTACAGTTAAATACTTTGCCATATTAACATGCATTAACTCATTTACTCTTACTAACAACTGTGAAAGGAAAATAAATCTCAGGACCCCAAAATCACTAAGCCAAAGGGGAAAGTCAGGCTGGGAATTGCTTAGGGCAAACCTGCCTTCCATTCTATTTTTGAAAAGGATAGCTACTAAGATAAGGAAGCTACATACCTCCCTCACAATTTGACCATAAGGAAATTCCTTGTGGACAAAGGACAGACAGGACTCAAAGTCATCCCTCTGCTCACATGAGACAAATGCCTGTCTGATTGCTTCCTTTGCCCTATCGTTTCACGAAGCCAGATTAAGGCATAAGTGACTATTCCTGTAAATTGTGTATTCAGTGAAAAGCTAATCAGAAACGGAAAAGAATGCAACCATTTGTCTTTTATCTAGCTATGACCTGGAAGCCTCCTCCCAACTTCGAGCTGTCCCACCTTTCTGGACCGAACCAATGTACATCTTACATATATTGATTGATGTCTTATGTCTCCCTAAAGTGTATAAAACAGAGCTGTGCCTCAACCACCTTGGGGACATGTTGTCAGGCTCTCCTGAGACCATGTCGTGGGCATGTCCTTAACCATGGCACAATAAACTTTCTAAATTGATTGAAACCTGTCTCAGATACTCTTGGTTTACACAACCAAATGAGGGTGGTGCTATTAAAATTCCCATCCCGACTCCAAGGCTCTGCTCTTACGTAAGTCATTGTCCTACCTCCTATTTGCTGTGATATCTCCTGTACCTCATTGCCTCAGATTTTACTTCATTTCTAATCATAAAATACCTGAATTGAAAATGGCCTGGAGATTGTCCCTCCGAATACTCTCATTATGTAGGTTAGAAAACAGAGATCTCAAAATGGGAATACCTTATCCCAGATTGCAAAAGTCAGCTCATTGACAGAACAGGGATTAGAAGTCAAGTCCCCTAATTGCCAGTCCGTTGAAGCCTTGTTTAGCCCTGTTTTCTAGAAGGTGGGGGTCGTTTCACAGTTTTGTAGCCCCATAGCAATTAGTATAAAGCCTTTGAATTAGATAGTGTTTGAGACAAAAGTATGCATCTGCATTTGTCACAGGTCAAGAAGAGCAGGGGGTGTGGTCTAGTTTCCTCAAGCAGGGAGTTGTGGGAGGTAAGATTAAGAGTATCTTTCACACACCTCCTTGGGCTGAAATCTGGCTTCTTCTCAGGACCCAGAGAAGATGTGAGGTAATGTTAAAGAATGAGGTGGTTGGCAATCAATGACAATAACTTATTCATTCCACAGCATTCAACAGATATTTATTCATTGAACACCCCCTGTATGTCAAATGCTGAGATGGGTTCTAGGGTCCAAGTGCCAGTAAGAAAGCCTGGAAAAAGATGTGCACACTCAAAACTAACACTAGGAAACAAAGGACAGTTGGGAGCAGCAGGAGCATGGCTGGGGATGGGAGGAGGAAGAACAAGTTGTCTTTCGCAAAGACAAACCCTGAGGCTGACGAAGCGGCCTCCTCAGAGAATGCCTGGTAAATGCTAAAAGCGAGATCAATTTCCAACTTTTCCACTGTGCAGGAGAAGCCTCCTGACTCAATGGAGGATCCCTGAGCTATAGAACTGACGGGGGCTTCATATTTACAGCTGGAATTTACACGCGCCTCTGCCCTCTTCCACAGCCAAGGTTCCCTTCAAATGGACGTTTGAGCATGCTCTGATTTTCAGTACTCCCTGGGGAAAAGAAAGAAGAAAGTGGGCTGGCAGAATGGAGGTGAGGGAGGAGATGGCTGGCTTCAGTATGTACTCCCTTCCTGAGCCTGGCCAAGAGCTCATACACTCTTTCCCCTGCCCTCTTCCTCTGTGTGCCCACTCTTCTGTCACTGTTCCTGCTCAGCCCTCCCTTCCATCTCGTTTTCTAGCCATCATCCTACTCCAGACCCTGATTTCTGATGATAGAATCTCAGAGAATACTGGCTGCAGCCCCGGGGGGTGTTTTCTGCCTTTCAGCTCATCTCCTTACCCCCTACCCTTGTCCTGTCCGGTCTGGTCTATTCTCAGCACTCTGACCAGAGTGACCCTTTCAAACATTAGTTGCATCATGTCACTCCTCAAATCAGAACTCTCTAATGGCTTCCATCCATTCTGAGAGTAGACTTTAGTTCCTTTAAAAGGATGACAAGGCTTTGCGTGGCCTGACTGCCGGTTGCCACTCTCCCTCCTGCTCAGCCAGTTCCAGCCAAACTGGCCTTCCTGCTGCCCCTCAGGCATCGTGAGCATGCCTGGCCAAGGGCTGCGGCTGCTCTTCCCTCTTGCTGCAGGCCCCCGTAGCTCTCACTCCTTAGTGTACTTCACCGTAGACCAGCTGGGTTATACAGAGAGCTCCCAAGGAGAGAAGATGGGAAAGATGGCCAGTGTCACCTTATCAGAGCACTGTTCCTCACCATGTCTGACCTTCTGCAGCCTCTTTACTTGGTTTGAGTGTTCTTCTCCAGAGCACATATCAGACACGGTTGAATCCAGGGGCTCCGTTACTTTGTAAATCTTGCTCCCTATGCCCTGTTCCAGTGTCATTCCTCTTTCCCCAGCATTGCAAGAGGTCACCTGCTTCTTTGGGCTTTAACCCCCACCTGGCATCCTCCATCCCAAGAACATGCTTCCTAGCCAATGGTTCCTGGAAAAACACAAGAGCTGACTCTCACAGGGCCACCTTGAGATGGGGCCTGTTTACCGCTCTGTGTGGGGAGGACCGTTCTGCCTAACCAGGCCTGGGCCTCACATCTGTCTCTCAAAGAAAGTGGGAGTGGAATCAGCTCCTCCCAAAACACAGGGCTTGAGATGGACAGGAAATGGATCCCAAAGGAAAATCCAGGTCCAGTCAGCCCATTAGGAGAAGGGGAAATGAGTACTGAACAGGGGGAAAGAACCCATATTGACTAGACTCCTGCAAACCCTTCCATGAGTGCGTCCAAGCCTCTTCTCCCTAGGGCCATCCTGTCTGCATCCTGCAATCATTTTGAACTCATTAAATATACCCTCTGATCTGCTACTTTCTTGTTTGTAAGTCTGTGGCCCTTAGAGGTTAAAGTCCAAATGTCTTAAACTAGCATTGGAAGCCCAGCACAGTGGCCTGGCCTCTCCCCTCTGTCTCTGTGCAGCTTTTCTGTGTGGCCCTTCAGGTGCATTCACTGCCTGCTGTTGCTTCCCATGCTTTTTCGAATGTGCTGTGATGCCTGTGACCTCTTATGTGAGAACTTCCTGCAACACCTGGACACACTTAGCTAAAACCTTTTAGTGTTTATCATCTCCGCATTCTCTGTGTCTTGTGTTGTTAGGTGTTCACTCGAAACTTTGCCTTCCATTCCCCCAACCCTGCTGTAGGCTACTTGAGAGTGGGGGCCATTTTGCATATTCCTTAGTAGCAAAAATGCTTCCTAGCCAGTGGTTCCTGGAAAAACCATATGTTAGGAGCATATGTTAGGAGCCCATGAAACCATTACTGATTGTGTAAATGCCACCATCCTAAATTTCGGCCTCATTCCAAAGAAGTTATTTCCTCTTCACCAAGTCTCCCAGATGGATGCTCGGACCTAGGGTTGTGTTGCATTGAGAAGTCAATGGGTCATCTGAGAAAGCTGAAAACTGAGAGACTCTCCACTCCATATCCCTACCTTCTTCCTGACTCCTTTTGCAAAGTTAGGATTTTCTCACCAGGGTTTAATATAATCCCCCCAATTTTTGCTCTTTGCCTTCTGTTTTCTGGAGACAAGTTCCAGGACTCTCATCTGGGCTCAAGAGAGTAGAATGTAGACATTCAGAGAAGCAGAATGACCTGCCTTCTGCATCTCCATCCTCTACTCCACTCCTCGCCAATTTTGCGTCTCTCAGAGCTCTGCTCCTGTTCTCACTGTCTCTCAGGTACTGCTGGGTATAGTAAACCTTGTCTCCCAGCAAGGAGGTCGGGCTGCATAACTTACTAGCCATGTGACCTTGAGCAAATTATTGCTGTGACCTCTCTGAGTCTCGGTATTTTTCAGATTTGTAAAACTGGGATATAATATGAATTTCACAACTATTATGCAGATCAAATGAATAAGGAGTGAAAAAGCTTCTAACTGTGCCAGACACAAGGTGAGCACTCAATAAATATTAACTGCTTAGAATCTCTCTGTCGGACTCGACCTCTCTTTCATTACAGCTGACGTGAGGTTGCCATCTAGTGGGCTCCCCGCTGACGGCTGTGAAGGGCTAAGCAGGGATGGGTGCCCAGCAAGGACCAAGCCCCCGGGGGTTCCTGAGGCAGGGAGCTTGGACGTCTGGCTGAACTCTGAGTGTAAGCATTTGGATTTCTCACTTGTGTGGCTCCATAGCTCAGTCCTGGAGTCTCTTATGCATCTCTGGTGGCTCCTTCCTAACGGTGGAGAAGAAAACCTAAACAGATTCTCACTTGGCTCTTGGTCATGCTTCCCACCAACTCCTGCTTTGTGCTGTAGTGGCAAGCAAGGCACGAGGGCTCTGTTTGGTTTGGAGCTTTCAATTTCATTAAGCTTAGGGTCTCCCCTATTTTCAGCAGTTTTCCTGATTACCAGATGGAAGGGGTGTGCTGAGGGGGCATGGCCAGTGTTTCTGTGGAGCAGAATACCTTTGAGTGAATGGGAATCAAACAAAACCAAGAGTGCCTCTTTGAGACTAAAATCCTACAATCAAAACAAGCCTTTGGCCAATCAGAACCCTGTTCTTAACCATAAAGAAATTGAGAATTTGAGGCCGTAGAGGAGGAGGAAATTCACCAGCAGGCAGAAGTCATGTCAGCAGTGTTATGCAGATGCCCCTCCAAAATTATCACTGTGGACATGCAGCTGGGAGCGTCCTGGACAGGGTGCCTGCTCCCCAGAGCTCCGGGACCACATCAATATGTCAAAGCATAATATGAAAGGGTCTCAGGAGTCTTGAAGGAAAAACATGTCTAACTTTAGCTGGGCTTTCACCAAATTAGGTTGGAAGGAAAAAGCTTTTTTTTCCCTGCATAACCACTACTAACACCCCATAGAGCTATTGTTTCTCTGAACATACTGTAAACAATACAGAGTTATACACAGCTCTGTGCTAGACTGTGTGTAAAACTGTAGGAGTCCATTCATCCACTCCAACATATTTCTGAGAACCTACTGAGCACCAAACCCTGATGCAGCAATGAGTAGAACACAATTCTTTGCCTCATGGAGCTTGCATTCTTGTGGGGAGAGATGGGCCATAAGTGAATGTGTGAAATATTTGATACATCAGATGGTGATGCATACGGTGGACAGCAGTAATCTCTACCTGATATGAAGTGGACAGGGGTTCAAAGGGTGAGGGTGATGGACTGATATTTTACATAGGGTGGTCAGGGAAGTTTCTGAAGGAGATTTGGCCAGGTGGTCATTGGATGGAAAAACATTCCAAACAGAGGAAACATCACTGAGGGCCTAGTTCCAGAGGCTGGAATGTGCCTGCTACATTTGAAGGACAACAAGGAAGTCAAGGAGCCTGTCAAGTGAGAGGCGGCGTGTGGGGAGAGGGGATTAAGGGATAAAGGAGGCAATGGTCAGAGTGGGATATTGAAATGATATTGGAAGAGGCTTCAAGAGTTGGGGGAAGGCAGGGAGGTCAGGAGTGAAGGAAAGAGTTGAACCACGTCTGGAGGATGGGTAGAGTGTGGATATTTAAAGAAAAGGAAGGAAGGAAAGCAAGCAAGCTCTCTAGACATGAGCAACAGTCGTGAAGAAAGATGGAAGGTTGAGAGCAGAGTGTGTCCTCTGAACTTGGCTTCACAGGATGTGGGTTCCAGCCCCATGTGTGTGCCCCAACGTCCACAATGACAGGATGGGAGAGTGGCACAAACCTCCCTGTGATATGCAGTTATGTGTGTGCCGGCATGGCGTGTGCTAAAGAAAGGTGAGAGCGCATTATTAAGAGAGGGAGATTTTATCAGGGACCCTGCAGAAACAGGTGACTCAGGAATCCAGCACTCCCCCAGCACCAGAGGTGAATGGGTGAGCTCCAGTTTTCCTTCCTGATTTAGTTAGAGGCAGGTGGCTGGTCTCTGTGACAGGCTGTATGCTTTTCTTGGTCTAAATGACTTCTCTCAATCCCAACCCCTTAATGAGATATTAATTAGGTATTATTGTCCATCATATTTTAGAAAGTGGGGAACTATGAGAACACTTAGATGTTTGAAGTCTTTCAGCAAATCAGCTCTTGGAAGAAGGGCTGAGACAGAGCTGCATGGTTCTGTTCATATTCTTGTTGAAAACGATTCATTTCCAGCTTTTTTTTTTTATTTTTAATTGTGGTGAAATATATGTAACATAAAATTTTTCACATTAACTATTTTTTAAGTGTAGAGTTCAATAGTGTTAAGTACGTTCACATTGTTGTGTAAGCAATCTCCAGAAGTCTTTTCATCTTACAAAGCTGAAAGCCATTAATCACCCATTTATCAACTCCCCATTCCCCCTTTCCCCAGCTCCTAGCAACCACTCTTCTCCTTTCTGTTTCTGTGACTTCAGTGGCTTTAGGTACCTCATGTCTCTGAGTTCAACTGCTTTAGGCACCTCATGTAAGCGGACTCATACAGTAGTTATCTTATTGTGATTGGCTTTTTATCATGTAGCGTAATGTCCTCAATGCCGTAATGTGTATTCACATTCATCCATGCTGCAATGTGTGTCAGAATTTCTTTCCTTTTTACGACTAAACAATATTTAATTGTGGGTATATTTGTTTAACCATTCAACTGTCAAAGGACGCAACTTCAGTGGCTTTACCATTTGGCTGTTGTGAATAATGCTGCTATGAACATGGGTGTACAAATATCCCTTAGGATCCCTATTTGCAACTGTTTTAGGTATATTCCCAGAAGGAAAATTGCTGGATCATATAGTAATTCTATTTTTAATTTTTTGAGGAACCTCCATACTGTTTTCCAAGCAGTTATACCGTTTTACGTTCCCATCAGTAGTTCATAGGGGTCCTTTTCTATACATCCTCCTCAACACTTATTTTCTGTTTATTATTATTATTATTATTATTATTATTATTATTATTATTATTGATAGTAGCCAACCTCCTGGGTATAAAGTGGTATCTTGTGGTTTTAATTTGCACTTCCCTAATGATCAGTGATGTTGAACATTTTTTTTCATGTGCTTATTGACCACTTGCATACCTTCTTTGGAGAAATGTTTACTCAAGTCCTTTGTCCACTTTCTAATATGGCTGGCTGTTTGCTAGCCAAGCATTTTTATCGACCATCAGCTAAGGTGTTAAGTATAAAGAAATAGGCCAAGCTGGGGAGGCAGAGCTTGCAGTGAGCCGAGATCGCACCACTGCACTCCAGCCTGGGCCACAGAACAAGACTCCGAATCAAAAACAAAAAAAAGAGGCCAAGCTGGGCTAAGGGTGTCTATTCAGAGGCCAAGCTGGGCTAAGGGTGTCTATTCAGACTGCAACACTCCAGCTGGTGACTTCCTCACCAACACACCGCCACGATCAAGCCTCATGCTCAGAGTGGCTGTGGACGCTGATGGTGAGAAATTCCCGACATCTAAGGAGTGACTGGTGAAACCAGGAAACCAGAGCTGACTTTAGTATCCTAACTTTTATCCAAACTGAGGTTGAAGGATAAATCATTTGTGTTAAAAACACAACAACAAACAACGACACGTCCTTTTCCTTCTGCCCTCGCGGCCCAATCTGAAGCACTGCCACTACAGCTACCCCAGCAATTATTACCATTTCCCTCTGACTGTCACTGTTACTATCCCCAGACATGGATCAAGGGCTTACTGCATCTCACATATGCACCCCAAATGTTTAATGTATCTGGTTCCCCTGTGGCTAAAATCAACCTGTATTCAAATCCCATAGGTGAGAAATAACCAGCCATTCAAGTCATTTGAATGGCTGAATATACTACGTGTCTGAAAATGAGAAGAATATCTGGGTGTTTCTTTCTTTTATGTTTTCATCCATACCAGAGAATAACAAAGCTTGTCTTTAAAATTTTTAAACAGAAGCTTTGGTCAGGCTGGGTGGTTTACAGAGATTAACTTACCTCCTCATAGTGTTCAGAAGCTAACCAGAAGGCTCTCCGAAGCCAGGCAATTTTATAATTAAGTGGTAATTTTTTTTTATTTTGTTTTGTGTTTTTTTTGGAGGGCTTTATCTTTCCTGTGTAGCCTAGAGAAAGATAAACAGCTGCAGGAATCAATAAGCATCAAGGTCATAGGCTGAATTATTTACTGATTCTTTGCTATTTATCTAAAACTTTCCTCTCTACAAGGAAAAATTGTGTCTACTTCACAGAAGATTTAGAACGTACCTGGTTTAGTTTCACGGTTGTTGTTACTGTCTTTACCCTTTTAATGGCCCAGCAACATCACTGCCTTCCTAACAGAGCCTCGCAAATGGGAGAAAGGGAGGATCTGATGACCCGGCTCATTCACCAAGCTGGGTCAGGACTGGGGAAGCCGGACTGGGCTCTGAGCAGTAGGAAGCACAAGGTGGGTGGGGTGAACCCCAAAAGATGTGAGCCAACTGCACACAGGTTCATCACTGTGCATCTCCCCAGCGGCTGCAGCGTCTTCCATCAGGTATCCTAACCTTCTTTTCCATGCTCCACCCACAATGGATTCTCCCGTCCACCATCAAAATGGTCTCTTCTAGGCCGGGCACAGTGGCTCACGCCTGTAATCCTGTAATCACGCCTGTAATACACGCCTGTAAAGTGCTTTAGTGGCTCACGCCTGTAATCCCAGCACTTTGGGAGGCCGAGGTGGGCAGATCACGAGGTCAGGACAGATCAAAAGGTCAGGAGATCGAGACCATCCTGGCTAACACGGTGAAACCCTGTCTCTACTAAAAATACAAAAAATTAGCCGGGTGTGGTGGCGGGCACCTGTAGTGCCAGCAATTTGGGAGGCTGAGGCAGGAGAATGGCATGAACCCGGGAGGCAGAGTTTGCAGTGAGCCGAGATTGCACCTCTGCACTCCAGCCTAGGTGACAGAGTGAGACTCTGTCTCAAAAAAAAAAAAAAAAGTATATATATACACATACACACACACACACACACACACACACACACACACACACACACACATACATATATATCTTCTCACCTCATCTGTTACGACTTTTGTGAACAAGTCTTCTGGGCCTTCCTTGTCCTCTGGAGTATCTACATCAATCCACATTCCCTGTGAGTGCTGCAGCTGCTGTCCCCCTGCACATTTCATGGCCACAAATCCAGTTGCTCTCTGCCTTTCTCCCTATAACGCTTACTATACATCTTTGAGCTCCTCAAACACACCTTGCTCTTTCCCCTCAGGTTGTACTCAACTGTTGGTTCTGTTGGAATAACTTACCTCTCCTTCCCAGGGCAGACCCTACTCATCCAAGTTCTAACAGCCCATACCTTTTGAGGCTAACACATTTCACAACACTCATTAGCGGCCTTGTGTCGTTGCAGGTGAAAAACCATGCCCACACGAGTGTCTGTTATATCACTAATAATAGTTCAATGCTGAGCCCATAATAGCTAGTCAATAAATATTTGTGTAGCTCATAAAGGAGTCTCATAAGTTACCATGGACTACTGAGAAAGAAAAAGAGCGCAGAGAAATGTCGCTGCTAAATGTTGCTGTAAAAGTCTTAACGGCCTGTCTGAAAGCACCTTGCTTGCCTTTGACTGAACTTCACACTGACAGGAAACAGTTGTGACTGCTGCAAGACAGCACAGTATTTTAAAATTTAGTATTAAAAACTTGATATATTAGGAGACAGTTATCTATTCATAAGAGGATTGTAATTCCTCTAAGTAAAACTGGCCACTTCCGTGTATTTTACTATTGAATCAATTTGTATACAGCCTTCAAGGAATATACCTGTTCTATAAAGCAACAAGACACCTGTATCAAAAATATCCACTTTTTGATGGGTCGCTAGCTCTTCCCAACATTAGCATGTTGGTTATCAGAGAAGGGAATAAAAAGAGCTTGGAGGGACGATGTAGTCTAGATATACCTGCCCTCTACCAATTCTGATACCAATTCTGAATTAGCTGAGTTAGAAGCACCTACATCCAAAATCAAATGGACTTATTGTTATTTCATGTTCTTTTCAGGCATAGTCTCAGTTTGTTTTCTTTTTCCCTTTGGTAGGTAAGGCTGATCGGTAGCTCTGAGTTTGCTAAAGCACTTCTATAAAAGTAAATGGTGCCAAATATTTGGATGAAAGCTATTTGATATCATGTTAACAAAATATCTGCATAAATAACACAGGAGTTTTCTTTTCACTTATATTTTGGGTGCTTTGCAGATGAATTGAAAACATGTGGTTTCCTGGTTGGAAGATGTTACTCCTTGGTCCTTGGTGTTAATTGTGGCCTTGGGTGTTAATTGTGGTTCCAGGCCAGGCACCAGATCCTTGCTCAGCGCTCTCTCCTAGCCAGGAATGGTTTTTGAAAGAGCTTCTTGATCTGCATTAAGGGTGTAGATCCCAATGATGCATTCATTTCCTCTTTTTTCTTTCTCTCTCCTTCACCCCAGCAACTATTAATGAACTCAAAATCAATCTGTCTGGTTGCTTGATGAGATTAGGGGACTTTCACTGGTCATGTAACTGCTCATAGGAAACCAGATGCAGCAATCAGTTTATTGTGAACTCTCTTTCTCTCTCTGTATCTCTGCTATTGATTAAGTAATGCCACCCTGGGGCTTGTTCCTGATAAAGCTGCTTCAGAGAAAGCAAAATGATGGGCCTCCACACAATCCTGGCAATTATTCCCCATCCTGGCACCAGAGCAGAGATGGCTTAACGTAAGCAAGGCAACATGTTGATGCTAAGCAGTCCCTCCTGAGAATCTTGGTTTTAATCTGCAGTAGTGTTTGTTGATTTTTCCAGAGGTTAGGCAGGGGCTGGGAGGCTCTACAGGCTATACCACTGGTTGTTTGAAAGGATTCAAATAACTTGATAGTAGGAATCCAATTCAGCTTTGCTGAGTGTTCCAAATTACAACCCTTCATATGATCTTAATTATTCTAATCCTGATATACAGAGACTGATGGTTAGTTATGTGTCCATAGTGACTCCTGAGGAGAAAAGGAGAGTGTTAGAAACAGGAAAACAGGAGCAGCTGAAGCTGGGAGGAAAGAAAATCTGGCCAGGCGCGGTAGCTCAAACCTGTAATCCCAGCACTTTGGGAGGCCGAGACGGGCGGATCACGAGGTCAGAAGATCGAGACCATCCTGGCTACCACGGTGAAACTCCGTCTCTACTAAAAATACAAAAAACTAGCCGGGCGAGGTGGCGGGCGCCTGTAGTCCCAGCTACTCTGGAGGCTGAGGCAGGAGAATGGCGGGAACCCGGGAGGCGGAGCTTGCAGTGAGCTGAGATCGCGCCACTGCACTCCAGCCCGGGCGACAGAGCGAGACTCCGTCTCAAAAAAAAAAAAAAGAAAATCTGCAGCCCAGAAGAAGCTAGGTATGAGGCCAGGCTTAGGAAAGCCTGTATAGTGTGGAGAACAGGCACGCCCCTTCCCCTTTCATGAGGCAGCCTGGAGAAGTTGAGAAGGATGAGGGGGCTCATCCTGAGCCTAACAAATTGACACTGGAATCTATACATGCCTATTGTTTTCTTTTACTGGAAAGTCACATTAACAGCTTTCTCTAGGGGGTCTTCACTTCTTTAGAGACTAATAATCACCTGCATGTGTTTTAAAGAAATAAGTTGACTCTATCATGGATAAAGTTAGCAAGAGTAAAAGTAGGGGCTGGATTCTTTTCTCAGAGTCCTTGTTCCCAGTTTAAAGAGTAGCAGCAATTTCTCATTGTTTTCTTTAAATAGGGATAATACAGGGATTGCAGGAGAAATTTGAGTTACTATGCAAATTTATCAGCTCTCTTGGGCAAAGAAAATTAAAGAGGTACTATACAGTATTAGTTAGGATTTATTCTAAGCTGCTATTACAAAGAGAGCCACCCAGTAATACAGAGCTTAAACAAAAAAAGGAATCTCAGCCACTTTATCACAAGTGTTTCTCAGCCAGTGGGAAGATGGACAGAAGCATGAAGCTCACATACAGATTCCTTTTAAAGCACAACCAGGAAATGACAGAGCTTTGTCACATGGCCACACAGCCAGGCAAGGCTCGAAAGTCAGCCTTTCACTGGGTACCAATATTCCCAGATTAAAGACAGGAGTTCTGCTATTAAAGGAAGAAGGATAAAATGATATTGGTGGACAATTTGCAGGCTCTGCCACAGATAGAAGTAAAGTAAGACAAAATGGAACTCAAATTAAGATATCAGTCTGCTTGGATCAAAATAGCAACTGAAGAATAAAAGAGAAGGACTGAAGAGAACTTTAGATAAATAAAAGGAATTAGATAAAGAGTGACAAACAAAGTTGTATATACTAGAAAGTAGGATTGGAACAGGAAAGGAGTATGTAGTCTACTTTCTAGTTTTTAAAAATTCAAGTCCAAAGTAGCTGAAATAGGGCTTAACTTTAATCAACTGGGATGCTTGATAATAGAAATACCATAAGAAAATTCATTTTAATTGGGCTGGAATTGAAAATGTATAATTCTGTAGCCCTTTATTTTGAAATGCCATTCTTTATTCATGGTAATACCTTTTGTTCTACTTTGTTTCATATTAATACAGCATCTCCAGCTTCCTTATGGTTAATTTTTGCATGACATATTTTTAAAGCACATCTATTTTTTGAAATTAAAAGATTTCTAGTAGACATCACATAGTTTGGTATTGCTTGTGTATTCAGTCTGATAATATTTGCCTTTTTCTTTATGCATTTAGACCATTTACATGTAATATAATTATTGATATAATTGATTTGAAGCCTATCATCCTGCTACTTGTTTTGTATTTGTTTCATGTGTTCTTTAGATTTATTTCATCATTTTCTGCTACTATTTGGATAAAAGATAAATTTTCTATTATTCCATTTATATCCACAGTTGGCTTATTAGCTATATATCTTACTTACTTTTCTTTTAATGATTGTTCTAGGGTTTATAATATGCACTTATCATAGACTGCCTTGAAATAATATTATTTCTTGTGTAATGTAAAAAATGAAATGAATGTCTTTACATTTTCCCCTCCCATTCTTTGTGCTGTTGTGATCATACGTTTTACTCCTACGTATACTATAAAATCCCATTATACATTGGCTTCTTTTTGCTTTGAACATTCATTTATCCGATAAAGAAATTAAAAAGAAAAAAGAAAATATTGACCTCTTTAAGTGCTCTTTTTTGTGTGTGTAAGTCTATGTTTTCATCTGTCATTGTTTTCCTTCTGCCCAAACAACTTGTTTCAATATTTCATATAGAAATGATTTATTGGTAATAAATTATTTCAGTTTTTGTTTGTCTGCAAAAGATTTTATTTTATCTTCATTTTTAGGGACTGTTTTAACTGAATGTAGCTTCTTTTCTCTTTTTAGTACTTTAAAGATATTATTCTATTGATTTAAAGCTTGCATAGTCCCTGCTCTAGTTCTTATTACATAAAGTGACTTCTTTTTCCTCCAGCAGTGTTTAATATTTGTTTAATATTTTGTCTTTATCACCAGTTTTAAGCAATTTGATTACAATATGCCTCAGTGAGGTTTTCTTTGTGTTTATTCTGTGTGGAATTAATTGACCTTATTTCATTTCTGAGTTTATAGTTTTTATAAAATTTTTAAAAACTTGAGCCATTATATTTTTAAAATAATTTTATCCTTTATTCTCTTTTGCCTTTCTTTCTACTACTCCTGTTACATATACATTAGACCACTAAATATTGTCCCCAAATCACTGTGGCTCTGTTTATTTAATTTGCAGTCCTTTTTCTCTGGATGCTTTATTTTAGATAGATTCTATTATTGTCTTCATGTTTACTGATCTTTTCTTCCTCAGTGTCTAATCTGTTGTTACTTTCATCCAGTAAAACTATTACTTTATAAACTGCCGTTTTTATTTCTAGGGCAAGGGTTGGCAAACTTTTTTGTAAACAAGTTAATATTTTAGGATTCCCAGGCTAGTTTCCTCCTTTCTGGAACTCTGTCCTACAACATTCCGTAGTCAAAGGTTTCTTGAACTCTGTTCTCTCTCTCCTTGATTCATGAAGGCTATTATATATTGTTAGGGTTACTCTTCCTGAATGCAGTTTAGAAATTTCCTCCAGAAATTTTATCTTCTTTCAGCAATTATTATTTTTTGTTTTTGTTATTTAATGTCTGAAAACAGTTAATTCATACATTTTGTTTAGTTTTCTGATTGTTTATTATGGTCAGTTAAGCCCAATTTTTGTTACCCCATCATGGCAGGAAGCAGCAGCCTTCTCAGCCCTCCAAAAAGGAGAGGTCACAAGAGAATCCCTGTTTATATTTACATGCAGTTTCTTAATATATTCTTCTATGACAAAATGGCTGTTTAAGCCTCTAACTAATAGATGTATAATAAATGAAAGAATCCTGGTAGGTTTGGTGATGTCTGACCTGTTTCATGGATTGATGCTGCTGCAGGTTCAATCGTGTTTGACATCATGAGACTATACAGAAATAGTCGATGTAATCTGAATTTTTTAAATGGAAAATTAATGTTCACTAAAATACATTGACCAAAACATTCTGCTGAATACTGGCCAGTTTTATCACATGTGATAATATTGTCACGTTAATAATTAATATTAAACATTATTGAAAAAATAATTTTTACTCAAAACTCAAAGTGACAAATGGCAAGTATGAATTCAAAGTTATACTCATTTCTTTCCACATTAATGCTATTTTAAATACATTTATGGTGTATATTCTGAATGGACTGGAACTATGAGGGACAAAGGAGGTGTGTTTGTGGGTGAGGGCTTAGTGTGTATAAGCAGGTATTCTAAACGAAGCCTAGTAATGGAAGTCTGATGCATGACTGTAGGGATTCTCCTTTGACTTAAATATTGAGCAGCCACTCAAGTTGTAGCTGAAAGAATAAATATCTGTTCAACTTTGTCTTTTAGTTCCTCCACGTTGGAAGCAGCTAGGACTGGGGAATGTCTGGACATAGAGTCGGCGCTCATCGTCCTGATGGTGAAGGAAAGAGCAAGGTATCTGAGTCATTTTGGAAGGTCTCTTTTTTGACAAACAAGGTACTTTCGGGGGCTCTCTGTAAAAGGGCATATACAATGGGTGCACAGCCATATTGGGGCTTCTCTACAGAGGATATTTCAGAGGTTTTGCAGGTGGTCACTATATTGACAACCAATGCATCACTGGTTTTATCAAAAGTGCAAGGCTAGAGTTGTCAAGTAGAGGAGCCAAGATAACAACAAGGTATATACAAGCTAGAGAGCATGGTTTCCAAAAAAAAAAACTAAACAGAAATCACACACAAAATGATATGCCTACAGTTGTACAGTTGCGATAGTGTCTGTGGTGGGATGGGGGCAAAAGGGCTCAGAACTGATGTCGGGGGTTAATTTAATTTGGGAGTTGAAGCCTGAGAAATGAAACATGGGAAGTTAGGAGAAAAGGAGTGTGATTGAGGATGGGGTGGAGATCCAGGTATGGGAAGGAGCTTATTAAGTCTGAGGGAGAAAAGACCAATTGAAGGTGCCCAAGTGAGTGAGGCACTTGAGACTGCCTGAAGATGACATGTTCTTAGGGGCTCAGCCATGCTGGACCATAGAAACCATACTATGACCTTGAAGGTTTGCTCTAAGATCAACGGGAAGACTTCAAATGCTTTGGAAACGTAATAGTGCTGTGATCAGATTTGCCTTTTCCTGGAGAAGGGATTGGAAAGAGCTAGGAACAGATGCAGAAAAATGGTGCACAGGGGTGGAAATGGGGTGAGCTTTCCATGATTTGCAAGTGATCTCTGCCCTCCTCTCATCCTTTTGCATGGTCCCACCAAATTAAACACTCTTCTAAGAAAACACTTAGGGAATGGTGGCCATATATTAGGTAAGCGGACAAAGAGGAAAAGAGAAAAATGGCACAAGTAACCTGCCCTCACTTCCGCCACTGTCGTCGTGCCCAGTCCTTGACAGGCTCTCCCTGAGGAGGGACCTGATGCGTGGTGTGGACGATGCCTCTCATGCGTGGGCTGTGGGCTGTCTTTCCCATGCTGGGGGGAATTGTCAGAGGGAGCAGTCGTGGATATCAGAGTATCATCTTAATGAGTTGGGATATTGTACCAACCTCAGCAGCCTGGTCTGCAGCCAGATCTTTTAAAGTTCCTTTCCCACTCCTGCCTTTTAGAACAAAACTAGGTTTCTACTTCATCTCTACATTGAGTCATCTTGGAAGCAGAGGACTTTTCTCTAGGAGCTTACTTCCCCAAGATCCAGGAAAGGCAGAAGGCATGACATTAGGGTCTACCTCTCAGTGGAAATTTAAACAAAAAAAATGAAAAACTCTAAAACTTTCATAAGGGGCATAGGGGCATATTAGCTAGTAATACATTCATTTTGATTTACATTGTTTAGAGGCAAGCATATTGAATATCTGAACCTCAACACTGGCATGGCCTTGCATTGTGTTTTGTTTTTTGTTTTTTTTTTTGAGACAGAGTCTTGCTCTGTCACCCAGGCTGGAATTCAGTGGTGCCATCAAGGTTCACTGCAGCCTCAACCTCCCAAGCTCAAGTGATCCTCCCACTTCAGCCTCCTAAGTAGCTGGGACTATAGGTGCACACATCATGCCTGGCTAATTTTTAAATTTTTTATAGAGATAGGGTCTCACCACGTTGCCCAGGCTGGTCTCAAACTGCTGAGCTTAAGTGATCTGCCAACCTCAGCCTCCCAAAGTGCTGGAATTACAGGCGTGAGCCATAGCGCCTGGCCAGTGTTTGTGTTTTGTTTTTGTTGTTTGTTTTAGTGATGAAGAGAAGAAAGAAAATCAGTAAGGAAAATTCCTGTATAAAGGCTGAAATGTATTTTGTGTTTTTTCTTTCCATCACCCAGGCTTAGATAACCACAAAAGCATTATTTTATAGCACTTAGGGTAAAAGCTATTGTAAAAATATCCTCCATGAAAGACCTTAGGTTCATTTGAGACCAAAATTATTCCCACTGGACTTAAGCTTAGTTTCCATTTCTCATCTCCAGAAAAGTTGAAAGTAATACTACTTAGAAGCGGTCTGTGGATTGGGGCCAAGCCACAAAACATGAGCTATATGTACAAACCCAAAATAAGCATTTAGAAATTTTCATAAAAATGTGTGTAACTTTATGTCTATTCCTTTTAATCTAATCATAAAGAATTTGGACTAGTACTTTACATATCTTTAAAGATTTTGTTTCATCTTCCTGGTAACTTATTTCTCTTTCTGTATGTCTGTCTTTCTTTCTGTCTTTTCTTTTCTTTTTTCTTTCTTTCTTTCTTCTTTCTTTCTTTCTTTCTTTCTTTCTTTCTTTCTTTCTTTCTTTC
>NC_045446.1:120182485-120289634 GCF_002776525.5 Piliocolobus tephrosceles
TTCTTTCTTTCTTTCTTTCTTTCTTTCTTTCTTTCTTTCTTTCTTTCTTTTCTTTTCTTTTCTTTCTTTTTTGATTTTACAAAAGTATTTGATCCACAATGGATTGGGGAAACAGAAAAAAATTTTGGCCCTCCCTGTATTATTTGATTTTTTTTGCAATTTCTTATAAATCCATAATTATTTCAAATAAGTTAAAACAAAACAGAAATAGGACAAAAGAATATGTAAATAAAAAGCTGGTCCTTGACCACAGATAGTTAGAGAATCAGTAGCCTTGGACCCAATCAGCTACACATGGGAAGAGCAACTTATAAAAGAGAAAAAACATCTTAAGGTCATGGTCAGTAGTTATGGCTGGATTCATTGGGATATAATGTAGTGCTACCTTTTTTATCTGTTATGTATTGCTACAATAATACTGTGTAAGAAAAGCAGACAAACACAAAGCCCTGTGGCATCAAACAATGGACATTCATTTAGCTCACTGGCAACTCTTCTGGGCTGGAATCTCATGTCTCTGGAGTCAGCTGTTGGCTGTCTGGGAGGAGCTGGTCTAGGATGGCCTCTCATGAATGGTCTGGCCCCAGTCCCTGTGGTCTTCTGTTCTCCAGCAGACAAGCTTGGCCTTGTTCTTATGACAGTTACAGGGTTCCAAGAGAGCACAGAGAGAAATGCA
Source organism: Piliocolobus tephrosceles (assembly GCF_002776525.5). Lineage (NCBI taxonomy): Eukaryota > Metazoa > Chordata > Mammalia > Primates > Cercopithecidae > Piliocolobus > Piliocolobus tephrosceles. Next base: position 120,183,162 of record NC_045446.1, read on the forward strand.
AGGCCTCTCGAGGCCTGGGCTTGGAACTGGGGTGCGGTCATTCTTACTGCAGGACCAGACTGGATTCTAGGAGTGGAGACATGGGCTCCACTTGAAAAGGCAATGGATAAAGAAAGGGAAAGGATTGGGGCCATTTTGAAACAGCTGACCAGGACGTGGCTCATTGTTTGAGCTTCCACATTCTCCAAGATATCAGGGTGATCTCAGATTCCAGATGTCAGTGCTTATCATCCCTACCCTAAGGGCTGTTGATGAAATATTGTCCCTTTCCTTCAAGTGACCAAAATAGACACAATTAATTGATTCGTGTACTCTTCTCATTCACTTGAATGTGGCTTTTAGGATCTTTCAGAATTGGATTTATTTGTTGAAATCTATCAGTCAACACCATAATTATGGACACACAGCAGGAGGCTCAGGAGTCCCACAGCCCCTTCAGGGGGTGCTGGACATGCACTGGTGGTTAGAGGTGGTGGTGACCACACCCTCTCAGATATAAATCTTGACCCCTCACAGGTTACTGTGGCCCAGTTACAAGGCTCGAGAGCATCTACTACCTATTGGAAAGCAGATTACAGCCAGACGTTTGTCAAGGAAAACATGTTCTCCCACATAGGGCAAGTAGCCTTAGGTTGCACGTGGGGTCCTCCAAGCTTCTCTGGGTGAAGACACAGTGTATTTCTGTGTGTTTTTGGGTTATCAATTATAATAGATGTGGTTACAATAATCGAAGTTCTCAGGAATGGCATAAAAGGACGCTAAATGCTTTAGGTCACATACTGGGTCTGAATTCCAAGCATTCATAAAATCGTATTTTCTATGCTCTCCCATAGTCTTGGAGAAAAGAAGCAGAAACATGGGGACTGGGAGTTGTGAGGTACGATGAGGCTTTCGCTGATACAAGAATGATGTCCTCACCCACTGGGCCATAGGAGTGGCCTCCCAGGATCAAAGGACGTGGGGAGCCAGCACTGTAGACTGGGTGGGGGCGGGGGTGGAATTCCTGACAAGGGAGAAGGTCTTCCTACCTTGGCATTCTCTGAGGTTTGCCTCTATAACAATGACAGAACTTCCAAAGAACAATTATGGAACCCTGGGGACTTCAGAAAGGCAGAAGCTATTCATCAGCTTTCCCTCGCAGTATCTCTGTGCTAGACAGTATGATAAGAATGTCACGCAATCATTCTGAACCTTTACCCCATTCCTGTGAGACTCTAGCCACATGTTAGACAGAGCTGAGAATGAAGTTTGTTGGCCAAGGTTCCACAGGAGTCAGTATATAGCTCAGATATGTGACACTGAAATTTATATCCTTATCCATTTCTAACACTCCATGGCCTTGTAAGGATTTGAGAACTTTGGAAAAGGCAGGGGTTAGTTTGGTTTGTCCCAGAGGTAAACACAAACTTCCAAGGTGGACAAACTGCACAGATATGGATACAAGGGAAGGTTGAAGCAGCCGTAGCCAAACCACAGGCCCATGGTTTGAATCTAAGCCATTTTCCTTTGCCGTCCATTGAAGGCACAACAGATCACCTGTAGCCTTCCCAGTGTGCTTTGGTCAACCAAGGAGGACTCAGCCCACTGAACTGCGGCCCCCAAAGCAGGCGAAGAAGGGTGTCTGTAGGGGCCAGTAGAACAAGCTTCGGGGGCCTCTATGGAAGTGGGATTTGGAGGTTGATAAGCTCCCGGGGCTTCATAGAGGAAGAATTGCTCATTATACAAGTCCAGTGAAAGGGAGCTTGTGTGTACAAGAGCAGACAGGGGAGGAATCTACGCACTAAGGAAATGTAAACAGATCCTAGGAGTCCATCTGGTTGGTCATTCTGGGACAGCAACAGCAACCTGCCTGGCATAAAAAGGCCCCCAACGTGGAAGCTGAGACATGGGCAGAGTTCAGATTTGAGAGAATGGGGCCCTTTGGCTTCCCAAAACCTCAGTTACCAGAACCAAGACAGGCCATCAGAAGGTCAAGCCTGAGAATCAGGTCAGCTTGAGGATGTCACGTGATGATTCCTTAGTTCCCCAATGGAGGACTATATTAGTTTCACCCCCCACATAGGCCTGAATCACTGTTGATTCAATCAGCATGATCAAAATGTCCAGATATTGATAGCAGAAGGCTTTGGGGCAAGGAGACAGGAAATCCAGATGGTTTTTCTAGTTGAAAAGGGGGAGAGATTTTTCTCGTTCCTGGTGTATTCTCTGCCTCTACTCTGCTTTCATGCAGATCCAAGGTTTCAGAAAGAAGGTCTGTCGAACTCTATTTAAATTTTTGTTCTTTTGTGCTGTAGTGTTTTGAATCAGTAAATTGTCACAGCTTTTATTGGATGGACCCAGGAAATCATGCAACTGGCTGGAATTGCAGGAGATATTTGAGTTAGACACGTCAGAGGACTTCCTGGCCTGAAGGGCACCAGCGTGAGGGAATAAAGTTATTTCTGTCGCTGTCATACTTTGCTCTTTTTCTCTGCCCTTTTCCTCTCTCTTTGGAACATTTTTTTCTCTTTCCTCCTGCATTTCACTCACTGATTTCAGCCAGAATGAAGAAAGAGCTTCATTACTATGAACTTGCTTGTGGCTGGAGGAATTGAAGTGGAGATGCTGACTCCCGTGAGCTTGGAGACTGCAGGGATGACAACCTTATGTTAAATTTATGTGTTCTCATTTTTGTTGAGTATGACTATATTTCTGTACATTTTATTTCACCCTTTAAACATTTATGTTCCTGTGTTATGATTAATTAAGTGTAGTAAAATGGAGTGTTTGCAAAGTTAAAAAAAAAACCCTCACTCCTTTGGAGTCTTTGTACTTCGTGTTCTTTTTGCTCTTGCCGATCCTTATTCTCTTTGCTCTTCTCTTCAATTTGTCACCTTTCTTGATTCCTTCCTTTTGTTCCTCTGGGCCAGTCCTTCAGTCCTCACTCCATTAAAGGCCTTGCTTATGCAGAATACTTTCAAGGCAATGGGGGTTTATTCCAACTAGATAATCAACTCTCCTCTCTTCTCTTTCCTCCTCTCTCCTCTCCCCCCGTTCCCTCCTTCCCTCCCCTTCCCTCCCCTCCCCTCTTTTTCTCTTCTCTTATTTTCACTAATTTCATCTCCTTCTGTTTCTTCATCCCATCTGATACCTCCCATCATATGTTTTGTTTTTTGAGATGGAGTCTCCCTCTGTCACCCAGGCTGGAGTGCAAGGGCGTGATATCGGCTCACTGCAACCTCTGCCTCCCAGGTTCAAGGGATTATCCTGCCTCAGCCTCCCAAGTAGCTGGGACTACAGGTGTGTGCCATCACACCTGGCTAATTTTTGTACTTTTTAAGTAGAGATGGGGTTGGCCAAGCTGGTCTCAAACTTCTGACCTCAAGTGATCCACCCGCCTCGGCCTCCCAAAGTGTTGGAATTACAGGTGTGAGCCACTGTACCGGCCCCTTGATATGTTTTATCAAGATAATAGCAGTGACCACCACAGTCCATCTGTAATGTCACAAACCAAGGGAAACCCAGTGACAGAGGCCAGCAGATTTTCCCTGGCCACAGGTGCCTATTCGGTCAGCTAGGAAGATGAGTTAGGAGCTAAGAACATTCTTGGATCATCCTCTCTGATATGCAGGCCGACAGTCTTAATGAAGTAACAGGAAGTATGAGAAAAATTTACCCCCACATTTTATTGCTTAAACCTTCCTATACTTAATTCTGAATCAGTCAGAAGAAAGGCTTTGTAGAACGTGATTTTAAAGATGCCTCAATACATGGTTTAGAAAATTTACTAAGTGCTTCTGAAAAGGACTTAAAGCTACCACTGAACAAACATTCATTTATCTAAGTCAGGATTTCTCAAACTTCAAAGAACATAAGGCACACTTGGTGGGCTTACTAGACTGCATTTTCCCAGGCCTCACCTCTAAAGGGCCTGGCTCAGGATATCTGAGAAAGGAGCCAGGGAGCTGCATATTAAACAAGGTCCCCAGGTGATTCTGAAGCGAAGGTTCACGGACTGCACTCTGAGAAGCCGAGTTGAAATGAATAAAAGCTGTCATTATTCTTGAGATGAAGGTGAGGAAAAAAATCGTGACTACTCCCTGATATTTCACAAGTATTGAGTGCTCGCTGTATGTAAAGTTCTGCGCTAGGCACTGGGTGGGAGGCGAGGAAATAGAAGCCGAGGTCCGTATCAGCAGTTCTCCATCTGTCTTTAATTACTCCTCCAAGTTTTGAAACGGGGCTAATTTATCCATGTCACAATGTGCTTGGGTACCCACTTCTGCATTCACTTTCCTAGGCCTTCTGCATTCGGTGTTTGACTACTATAGAAACACAGAAACTAATCAGGAAAATAAGGTAATACTTATATTATGAATGGTAGTAGTAATGGTAGGATTATCTGAATGCAGGTCCTGGGCTGTGTCCAACCCAAAGATGTCCTACAGTCTATATGAAAATGATGCTAAACACATTTCATAGCATGGCCTTTCTTTCCAAATTCTTTGAAAGTAGGAAAGACATCATGCATGCCTCGCTCTTGCCTTTGATCAGAAATGGTGTTTGCATGCCTGCCATTCTGCTTCTGACCACAGCTGGGATCTCAGAGCAGGGATCTCAGGGCTGCATCCCTGAGGTGGACCTAAGCCCCAGTGGCTCCCACTGGGAGAGTCCTTTTGATTGCTTTAAAACTCCTCAGCAGTCACCCTGATTGCATGAGATCTGCTTCTTGCCTTCCTCTCAATTATGGGTTAGTAGTCAAAGATGAGTGGAATGTTCTTGTTGCATGTCTCAGGGCAAGATAATTTCCTTCCTTTTGTTTCACCTGCAAACTGTGCACACCCAGCCTGGAGCCAGGCTGGTGAGATGCTCTGAAACATCTGCAGGCTCCTGAGAGGCAGAGGCTGCAGCAGCACAGCTCTTCAGTCCTCAGGAGTGTGCAGCTGCCAGGTGGGGGCATCAGGACTGGGGAATGTGTGTGTGTGTGTGTGTGGTCACAGCTGTGCCCATCCCTGCCCCAGTGAAAGCTATGGATTTAATGCCCAAGAGTACTCGATGAATCAAATGCAGGTATGGATTGTGGACCCCAGAAAGCCCGTCCATGTACTCCAGGTAAGAAATGCTGGTCAAGGTGAAGAAGAAATATCTTTGTATTTCTTGAATATAAGTGGAGGACAAGGCCTAGAAAAAGCAGCTCTCAGAAAGCTGAGTGAGTCCCAGAGGTGATCTCGAAGTTCCACGGACACTGGGAGTTCCTTTATGTGACATTTTAATGGTTTTCACTCGGATCTGACAGAGATCAAAATGTGCATGCAAAAAAAGTCATTATTAATTAATGCATGCATAATATTTAATCACTTTTGTCCATTCAAAATATATTATACACACACATTTTTTGAGTGCCTATTAGTGTATTGCATAGGACTAGGATGGAGGAAGGAATTACTATTTATCAATCAATTTTAGGTTGAGTCTTTTAGTTGATTCACTGCTTTTCACAATGATGCTGATGTGTTTATTTTTTACCCCCATCTTACAATGAGGGCATAAAAGCTGAGAGAGATCAGATTACTGAGCCAAGATCATGCAGCCTGTGACAGTGGTACTGGCCTTGATTTCAGAAAGCCCTTGTTCTTTGCCCTCCGCCCTCTGCCCCGTGGCCTTGAACCACTCTCCTGTCAGGGTCCATGAAGGAATCACAGAACTGAGTACAAAATACAACCCCAGGTGTGCCTCATCTGGTCCTTCCAGCAACCAGCCCGACTGGCAGCTGCAGTCAGAATCACATCCCTATTGTAGAGAAGCCGAGTGAACATTTCCAGTTAGTGTCAGGGACGGTGCCAGCACCCAGGCAGCTGTGTGCCTACCCCGTGTGCTTTCCACCGCCACTATTGTCTCACATTCTTACTGTGGACACCCACTACTTCCTGCAAACACATCCTGCTTCCGGCCAGTCCCTCCCACTTCCCTGCCCACTCGGCTCCGAGGAGCATGTCTCTGGTGTCTCACAGGATGGGGGCCTGCAGTGCCTCCCTGACTCCAGGTGTATGTCCAAGGAGGTAACACCCTCGTCACTATTCATCACACAACAAAAAACTCTTTGGGAAAAAATAAATTAAATCCAGATCAAAAAAAAAAAAGCAACCCTTTCCTCCAAGTTAATTAATTTGAGCACTATTTTCAGGAAAAGCGTTTCTTAAATCCCTATCGCTGAAGGCAATTTTCTTGCCACAATCACTCAGTGTTCCTGACAGAAAGGAGCGTAATCACTCCTTGACAGAAGGTGACTGGCAGAAAGAGGGCTGAGGGGAAAGTGAGTTTCTATAGCCTTGGAGGGGCTGCAAGTGCCTCACAGGACACCCTGCCCCAAGGAGGCTCCAGTGCCTGACCAGTGAGGTCTCTCTGCAGCGCATGTTGACTGCTGTGTGTGTGTCGGGGGGGGAGGTGGGAGGCATGTGTGTGTGCATGTGTCTGTGTGTGCATGTGCCTGTGCACATGTGTGCGTGTGTGTGCATGTGTCTGTGTGTGCATGTGCCTGTGCACATGTGTGCGTGTGTGTGCATGTGTCTGTGTGCATGTGCCTGTGCACATGTGTGCGTGTGTGTGCATGCATGTGGGAGTGGTGTGCTGGTGGATGGAGAGAGCGGCAGGATCTTTGCCTCCACAGGGATCCTGGGCACACATCGGATCCTTGAGACAGGGCACAGGGTCGCTGGCCTCCTGCAGGCCGGTTTGCCTGGGCCACACTTGCTGGTATGTGCAGGGGTCTGCTGAACTCAAGGCTGTACCACACATTGGAGGGCCACACGGCCTTGGTTCCCTCCATGCTTGCTTTTGTGCCTCAGCATCCTTCCACCTGCAAGTCCACGTGCAGCTGGGCTCTCTCTTGGGATTGGAATCAACTGTTATTGATGGGAGAGGTGTGATGGAGCTTTCCCCACACCTGGAAATGGGGGTAAAATGTACGATCCGCATGGGGGAGCATGCCATTTCTCCTTCTGCTTGGAGGCAGCCAGAAAACTGTCTCAGCCCCAGTGCCCTTAGTCATTAAGAGTAATAATAGCTTCCATTAATCAAGCAATCAAGCACTAGGCTAAGCGTTTTATGTGTTTGCATACATTATTTCTTATAATCTTTCAACAACCCTGAGAAGTTGCCTTTCTAATCACTAATTTACAGATGAGAAAACTGAGGCTCGGGGGGAACATGACTCATGCAATTCATGCAACACAGCCAGAACTTGATCCGCAGAATACATTACTGTCAAAGCCCTGCTCTTAACCAGTCCGCTCTGATGCAGCCTGCTATCCAGGTTAGGCACTCCTCAGGCCATGGGCTGATGCAAAAGGAATGGTGGTCCCTGAATGGTCTTGACTGGGAGGACCTTTAGAATGAGGGGCTTCTTCTGTCCTCCAGAACTGAAGATTTATCTGACTTTGGAAAGGGCAAGTATACTTGTCCTTCCCCAGCTAACAGACAGAATTCACTCCTTCACTGGTGGGTGAAGTGATGCTGATGAGAGATAGTCCTGCGAATACCAAAGCAACAACATCTGAATGTACCTGTGTGCACTGGGGCTGAGGTGAAGAACAGCAGCTGGTAGGCAAAGGTCCACGGGATGCCATTGCTCCTTGCCAGCATGCTTACATCATCTTTGAGGCTCAAATGATTCAAGAGTAAATTAAGGATAAAACACTTGCCTCTCTGGGGTTTGTGAGCATTAAATAAAATAATATATGTAAATGGCTGAACACAGTGCCAGGCTTAAAGAAATGCTCAGGAAAGGGTAACCAGCATTATTAATTATTTCCTTTTCCAGGTGGTAAGTAGCAAAGTTGCAGCAGTTCCTGCTGCACATCTGCACCCGTAAGCACCAGGGCTTGGAGCCAGGTGTGTCTAGATCCCATCAGGACCTGCCAGACTTGTGACATTGAGTACCATACTTCCCTCTCTGAGACTCATGTTTCTCATTTGCAAAAGGGGAAGTTCATGGTCTCTACCATCTAAGGTGGTGTATAAGAAAAGGGAAAGAGGGGCTGGGCACAGTGGCTCATGCCTGTAATCCCAACACTTTGGGAGGCCAAGGCAGGTGGATCATAAGGTCAGGAGATCGAGACCATCCTGGCCAACATGGTGAAACCCTGTCTCCACTAAAATACGAAAAATTAGCCGGGCATGGTGGTGCACACCTGTAGTCCCAGCTACTTGGGAGGCTGACACAGGGGAATTGCTTGAACCTGGGAGGCAGAGGTTTCAGTGAGACGAGATTGCACCACTGCACTCCAGCTTGGTGACAGAGTGAGATTCCGTCTCAAAAAGAAAAAAAAAAAGAAAAGAAAAAGGTAAAGAGGAAAGAGGAGAGATCCCATCTAAAGCACAGCACAAAGTCATGGTACCAACTAGGTGCTCGATAAATAGCAGCTATTATTATAATCATCATGATTATTATTGTACTGCTCATGCATCAAATCTGTAGGAGATGTCCAAGTTCCTGTTGAAACCTAGGAGCTGCAGAGAGTATCTTCATTGCCTGGAGATGAGAATATCAGCACAATTCCTAGTTCATTAGAGGAAGCGGTGTGTTGCTAAATGAGTCCCCCAGGAGTTAAGGACACTTCTAAAAATTGTTTCAAGTCAGTCTGTGGAGTATAAAGCAAGGACAGAGAACAGTCTTTTCCTCAGGCCTCTTTTGTGCTCATGTTTTGACTTTGGTCTGAGCACAGCTTCCATCTGAGGAGGTGCCTGTCTCCTCTCTTCTCCAAATCATATGGATTGGGGATGCTTGACTCTGGGTCCTTGCACGTCACCTGAGAAGTATTCTGTGCTACTAAGAGCACAGAATGTGATCACCTTGCACTGGCCCCATGGCTTTATCCATATCCCTCAGCCTTTTCTCTCAGACCAAGCCAGATTGAAAGGTTTTTGTGTTTCTAGTCCTTCCTCTCCTATATCCTAAATTTATTTATTTAAATTTTATGCCCTGCTCCATTTGGAATACATTTGTCTTCAATCAATCCATCTGCACACGTTTGTCTAATTCAGTGGCTCTCAACCTGGCATATGTTTGAATCACTTGGGATAATTTAAACATAGGAATCTGGGTTGAGGGTGGGAAGGAGGGGTCTTGAGTGTCGGTTTCTCTTTTAAAGATTCCCAGGTAACTATGCAACCCCATTTGAGAATTAGTAATCTAGTTCTTTCTCTGTGTTGGCAAAAATACCAGCCTTGCAAGATTGATGAGGAGATGCAAACTGAGTCATGTCTGTGGAAGCTCCTTGTCAGCTATACAGCAACATACGTACATATGTCTCTTGTTGCCTTTGGCTTTTAGACAGATTTACACGTTGGCTTCCAGATGCACTGCTGTAGGTGAGCAGTGAACATGGTTTTTGCTGTGCAGTCCTCATCTCCCCACTTGCTGCTTTCCACAAACTCCGTTCCTCTCGGACTCTCCCTGGGCAACTTGTGTGGGTCTCCATCTGCCTCAGGGTGTCTCCCCAGCCTGGCTGGCTTCAGAGGTGACTTCATGCTGCAGATCCATGGAGCAGGACACAGCCCTCAAATTCATGTGGCTTGTAAACTGATATAGTTACTGAAATGAAATAGTTACTGACAGGGAGGAGGGTGGCCCTCTGTGTCCTATCTTGTCCACCTAGGGCACTGCTACGTGGAAGCAGGCCTTTTGGCCAGGTCTACCAGATGATTAACAAACACTTGCACAGAAACCAGCACCTTACTGCTGTGTTCATCACATCAGACAGTGCCTGTGTCAAATCCACTGTCTCACAGTGTTGGCCTGGCCCTGATTCCACACGTGAAATCAATTACCACACATGAGGGGATGTTTAACACTTTAATGGAGCATTTTTCTCTATCACTGTTTGCATAGAGGGGACATGAGAAATCATTACCACGTGACCAGCAATGGATTTTGTATTGGCAGAGAGGAGAGACTGGAGCCTAGTGAAGTGAATTCAGAATGCCCCAGGGAACTTTACAGAGTCCCTATGCACAGGCTCCCACTGGCTGAAGGGGTTGAGAGAGCTGCATGCGGACTGAGGGTTCACTGGAAAATTCTGAAAGTCCATGTGCAAATCTGGGGAATGCCAGTCACTTCCTCTGAATCTCATAGAGGTCCACCTCAGCTCACACTCACATTCTCCAGCCATCCTGCCTGGGCTGGCTTTTGCTCACAGTAGGCTTCACACAGCACATTGCTCACACGAAAAGGAAGAGTGTCATGCTTGAAGGCATGGTAACATGGCTTGACTATGTCCCCACCCAAATCTCATCCTGAACTGTAGCTCCTATAATCCTCACGTGTTGCGGGAGGGACCTGGTGGGAGGTGATAGAATCATGAGGGGCAGGTTTTTCCCATGCTGTTGTTGTGATAGTGAGTAAGTCTCCTGGGATCTGATGGTTTAACAAAGGGCAGTTTCCCTGCACATGCTCTCTTGCCTGCCGCCATGTAAAATGTGCCTTTGTTCCTCCTTCATCTTCCACCATGATTGTGAGGCATCCCTAGCCGTGTGGAACTGTGAGTCCATTAAACTTCTTTATAAATTACCCAGTCTTGGGTATTTCTTCAGAGTCATATGAAAATGGGCTAAGAGACATGGGCTTGAAATCAGACCATAATGACGTGAATCCCAGCCCCAGTCACTTCATGGCTGTGGGGTTTCAGACAAGTTACCCAACCTTTTTAAACTTCAATGTCTTCACCTATAAAATGGAGGTCCTACCCAATAGGACTGCCCTCGGAAGAAATAGAATTAGAAGAGTTCAAGCATATGAAAGCATTTAGTTCTGTGCTTGGTGCTACTTCATAAGCGTCAATAAATGTTTTAGAATAAAAGTTTTCTTCTCTCTCTTCCTTTAATCACAGAGCCACTTGTCCTTCAATCATACTAAGTATCTTCTCAGCAGTATCATTTCTGGAATCAGCTCTTTCTCTTCCTCTCCCTCCTCCACCCTTGTCAGCAAAGGGGCTGGCCGGGCTTATCTCTCAAATCCTTCCTAGCTCCGGTCCTAAATGTGGCTGGTGAATTCAAATAAACACATACACATACACCCCCGCCTCTCTTACATGTACAGAGACAAAGAAAACGGATGGAGGTTAATTTTTTTGGCCCCTTCTCATAATGACTCATCCATAGTGATTTCTGCTGGTTGTATTTTCTTCTGTGACAGAAACAATTTACTGCATTCTTGCAGAGCCCATTTTCTCAGCGTGATCTAGTTGTGTGGTGGTTTGGGAAGTAATTTACTGATATTTTGCTTCAAAATAGCTTACAAAGACAAAGGGGTTTTGTTGACACCAAGGTGCATTCCTTATGGGCTGGAAAAACAGGATAAAACCATTTAAAAAGTAAAAGCATGGTATTATCATCACTTTGAACTTCAGTTGTAAATCAAACACCCCTAGTTGAGACTGGCCTCTCCTCCCCTTCATTTCTGCATCTTGCTCTGTGCGCCAGCAGTGGATTGTTTGTCTGCATGGGCAAATTCACATTCCATCTTGTCAGAAGCAACTTTCATATTTGATTATATTCCGCATCCTTGGAATGCCAATGTATGACTTTCTTCCATTTCTCACCTTTCACTCTATGAAAAGCAAGCAGCCATTACAAGGCCCATAACTAAGCAAGGTCACAGAGCCCTCGCCTCCCTGGGTTCTGTCCTTGGTCCCAGCTCCTTTTTTCCCTTGGGCATTCCTCAGCCTGGTATTCTTGATTCTACAGTAGTTCCCCCAGTCCTCTGTTCAGGCTGCAGACTAGAGAGCTGCCTGGAGGATCCTTACTGGTCCCTGGCTTTGGGCAGAAGTAGTGATGCTGTCCTCCTCATCCTCATCCTCTCCAGGGAGGGAACATCCTCAGCCTCTCTCCATAATCCGCTCCAGCCTGAGCTCTCCAAATTAGACAGGATTTAGGCTTCGTCTTGGTCTTAGAGTTGGCAGGCATTTGTTATTGGTTTTGCCCAAGGTTTTATACTCATTTTAAGATTAATAATGATTTTAGAATTTTATAATGGGCAAGGTTTATGATCATCAGTCTAATCCTATAAGCCTAAATCCTAAACCAACATGAATTACGCTCAGGGTGGCCTAAGCAGCTGCACAGATCTTTGATTTCCTGAGTAGTAGACATGAGTAGGGAGGAGACGGGAGCAGCTATTGTCAGCTCCACACTGTGCCCTCCCTGACTTGGGGGGGGAGCTGTGGAAATTGACTTCTAAAAGAGAGGGTTCCAAGGCCCTAACATAGGTTATGTTTATTAGTAGGTTTGCTTAAGTTGCACTTATGAAATTAGAACATGATTTCCTCTATTTTTTCAAAAACTGTTAGGTTATTATGCTGAATTTCCGGGCATTTTGGAATCTACATTTAACCATTTGCTCATTCCCAAGCATCTGTGGAAGACCTACTATGTGTAAGATGCTGTGCTAGAAGCTTCAGAAAAGATTTTTTTCAATGGCCACTACCTTGGAGATGCTCCCAGTTTAGTGGGGGAGGGCAGTGTTCTCAGACATGTAAGTATTAAAGTTATTTTCTTTCTATATTTGTTATTTTCTGCTCCTTTAGCTGACTAGATGGAGCTCAGGTGGTTGGGCTTCCCAAGTGTCACTGAGTTAATGTGAGTAACGTTCCCATCTGCATTCATTTCTGATTCCTGACATCTTGACTGTTTCTTTCCTCTTTCTCTTCCTACCAACATGACATAAGAAGATATACATTTATTGGGCTGGGCACAGTGGCTCACGCCTGTAATCCCAGCACTCTGGGCGGCTGAGGCGGGTGGATCAAGAGGTCAGGAGATCAAGACCACGGTGAAATGCTTTCTTTACTAAAAATACAAAAAAATTAGCTGGGCGCAGTGGCGGGCACCTGTAGTCCCAGCTACTCGGGAGGCTGAGGCAGGAGAGTGACGTGAACCTGGGAGGCAGAGCTTGCAGTGAGCTGAGATCATGCCACTGCACTCTAGCCTGGGTGACAGAATGAGACTCCGTCTCAAAAAAAAAAAAAAAAAAAAAAAAAGATATACATTTATTTCTAAACCAAAGTGCCCAGAAATGACCCATCAAACTGTCTTAGGAGAGTTCACATTTCAAAAATGTAGTCTAGAATCCTGCCTGTCTCGTTTTTGTCTGTCCTGATTTCCTTGTAGCCTGGGCATGTGCTAATTTGTTCTGCATTATCCTGTGACAACTGGGTTGCAAGGACAGAACGCTAATTCTCTATTAGTCAGGTCTCCAGAGCTGTGTAGTCAGGTAAAAAGTCCATTGGATCTTCAGATAGGATATTTCAGGCCCAAATTGTATCACTTTCACTCACCTACTGCCCAGACCCACAGCCAGCACCAGCTTCCCTGAGTGGCCTGGGAGGGACAGCACCAAAAGGACGCTGACTGTGATCACACAGTTTAGCACTGGACCTCTTCTGGGCTACTTGGCCAAATTAAGGCCATTATCTTCCTTGTCCTTCCTTCATGAAGGCTGCTGAGCTCAGCTAAGTGGCCCTTGGACCCTGTGGAGAAAGCAGACAGTCTTCCTGATCTGCCAGGAAGCCCGGGAGAGACACATGTCTAGTTAATAATAGAATGAGCTACTTGACAAGGCTCTTTTAATTTATTAGAGGGATGCCTCAGATAGCAGGTGGTTGGTACTAGGGAGGAAAAAAATGGGGAAAATTGTTTCTATTTTGCATATGGCATTGGCTTACAAAGCAACTTCCACCCCAATCCCTTTGACCCTTTTGTAGCTCAGCTGACCAACGGGGGGAATACTTATGTATAGTGCCCCTTCCCCTCCTCTAACTGAGATCAATGCATTTTATTTAATTGACGTCATTACAACATTTAGAATTTGTCTTTATGGCCTTCTTTATACCCCAGGAAGGGCTCTTGAGGGCAACGCAAAAGGGCAGCTTTGGACGTTGAACAGGGGTCTCCATTAACGTGGGATGAACTGAGTGTCAGAAAATTGAGTTTCAAGGGCAGCCTAGGAAACTTGTCAATTTCAAGCTGTCCGCTATGGAACCAAAGCATCCTTCGTTGCTGGATTTTGGAGGCTTGTTTACGTTGGTTTACGTAATGGCTACAGTCCCCCAGGTAGATTAAGTAATTTCTTCATTTAGAGCATCCCAAATTGTATGACATTTGAGAGATTTCCTTGACCTTGTCAAGGGCAAATGCTCACTTTATTGCTTTTCCTTATTCTTTGCTTAAAGACAACAGACTGCTTTCTCCCCCATGGCAACTAGAGGTGAGTGGAAATGACCACAGATGTTTTATGATGCTCAAGCCCTTGCAGTTGTACTCCCTAAACTGGCTACTAGCTTCTCTCCTGTGTGTTCTTGTTCTCTCTTCTGTAATTTTTCCTCCCATTTTCTTTCCAAGTCAAAATCTTTGCCCTTTACGTGAAGCATAATAATACTTAGCATTTATGCAACATTTGGCATTTTTAGGGTCTCGAATGATCAATAATGAGCTAATCTGCACATGGTGATGGTTGTGCAGCAGGTTAACTGTTACCCCATTGCACAGATGAGAAAACCAATGTCCCAGTACAGCAACTCCCAATCGAAAGCCAGGCAACCCTTGCACATCCAAGCCCCTGGCTTCAAGTGAAGGCTTCCTTCGCCCTTGGCTCCCAGGAGTAAAATCAAGAGAGAAAGAGAAGGATCAGAAGTTAAATTTTCCCTACATGCTTTCTTTATTATAATTTAACCTGTTCCCATTTTCAACTATTTCTTTAATGACCTGCCTGAGCCATAGAGAATTCCAGGCCGGTTCAACAGGAAGCTGCCTGCATTCCACTTCCAATGCCACCCATGACTTAATAAGCCCATCCTCGCTCCTGTCACCCACGTCATCAATGGAAGTTGTACATACTTCAGTACTCAGGACACATTCCTCCCCAGTGCCTCTTTCTTGGCTTCTTGGGCTGACAGCTGGCTGGTTATCACAGTCATCTGAGTGCCCCCACCTTCTAGGGCAGTCTCCTAGGCTATATTTTGTTAGCTTATTTATGAGGATGTCACATAGGCAGAATCAACAACCTTCCTGTACTTGAGCTCTGATATGTTTATTGTGTCATCACTTCTATAAGAATCATCTTTTTCTTTGAGGTAGGAGTAACCTGGATGGGTCAGACACAATGTGCTTCTTTCAAAGCCACATTGGTATTTCCCAGCACTCTGCGGTTCGTCTGTCTCCCAATTGATTCTGTTTTGATTTGCCCTGAGAGCTTTCTCATAGGAAAATTAGGTTTGGTTATCAATCTCTAACTCTCCAAGTCGCCTTCCTGCCTTTTTAACACATACATTGCATTTATCTGTTTCTTGTCTTTGGAAACCTTATCCAGTCCTTCATGAATTCTCAAAAACAGGATTTGTTGAAACTATAGTTCCATCAGTCAATTTTTAATGACATGTCCACTGAGTTATAAGACTGTGGATGGCAAGGGCAATATTTTATTTGATTTTTTAAAAATATTTTCCATGGTGCTGAATACTATGCCCTGGCATATTCACAGGTGCTTAAAACCTGTGTGAAATGCATCTGCCCAGCCCTGTAAGATACTAGGTCCTCTGGGGAGTACTGCAGAATATATTGTCTTGTCCAACCTTCTAGGAATTTTCAGTGTAGGTGGGCAAGCAAGTCTTACGTCCATGAAACTTTTAGAAAATAGTAAATGACAATATGATCAAGGACCAGAATGGACAATAAAGACTGTGTGTATAATGCTCCAGTAAGTAAGATAATTGACAGTGGGATCTTATAGTTGGCTAAACTGGCACTGTACTCCAAGTGCAGCTGCAGACAGTGGACGGTGGGCCTCAATTTGGGCTTTGGAGTCAGACAGATTTGGATTTAAGCCTGAGCCTTCTGCAATCAAGTAGCTGTGTGATTCAGACAAGTTGCTTAACCCTTGTAAGCCTTGGGTTACTTATCTGTCATATAGGAATAATCTTACTTCTAATAATGCATTCCTCTGAGGATGTAGACTCCAACAGGAAAGAGAGTGTTGTCTCTTTTGTTCACTGCTGTATTCCTATTGGCTAGAAGACCAGTGCCCATTAGTTGATGCAATCAACCTCACCAGGTTTTCATTAGTTTAGGTAATATACATAAATTAAGAGTTGAATGCAGTGCTCAGCATAATATATGCTCAATACAATTTTAAAATCATTATTGTAGCTTCACTTGGGTTTGGCAGTACCCAGACTTCTGGCCATGTATACCTTGAGTTCTGTTTCCTGTAGCAATGAGCCCATAGCCCTTCTAAAAGAGTATCAAGTCTGTACAAAGCTGTCCACGCATTCTGACCTGCTTCGTGTATTTCCTCAATGACTTCACCTTACTATTGTATCTTCATTTGTTCGTTTAAATCTTTTGAATCTGGATTTCTTTGTTATTTTCCTCCAGATTTTGTGACTCACTTGAATCATGTCTTTTTCCATTGCTTTTCTGGCATCCTGATGGTTATAGGTGATTTTCTTATGAAAGACCAGTGCCCACTGTGAGACCATGGGACACAGCCTGAAGCTCTTCTACCTCCTGGATAACTAGCTAATAGTTCCCTGGAAGGAATGTCCTCAGGCCTCCTGGGGAACTGGAATGACTCCTTGGCATTTAAACCTTAGTTATTTAAAGTTTAAGACAGGGATAACCTACATGAGAGACTGTATTTTCTTGAGGAGTACAGACTTGGGGTCCAGGCTCTGCCATTTGTTAGATGTACAACTTTGGAGAAATTAACCTCTTTGGTTTTCCATTTCTTTTTCAGTTAAACTGTGGTGAAAAAAATACCTGCCAAATAGGGTAATGGTCAGTGTTAAGAAAACCTATGTGCAAAGCACATATATATATATATATTTTTTAATTTTTTTTCCTGTTTCATGTTTTCAGAAACCATGATCAAAGCATTCATAAGTTCTCCAAAAGGGATCCATTGGTCCTGAAGTCACTTTTCACACATAAAGAGGAGGATGCTCAAAGAACCAATTTCTTGCCACTGACCTCTAGGTGTGGCTAGTACTTCCAGGCACTGCAGGGGGCTGGCTGCTGCAAAGGATACCAAAGACTGTGAGATTCACATTCTAAGGAGCCAAGACTAACAGCAATAACATGAAGCTACAGTGGGCAGCACAGATAGCAGTTCATGAGAGCTCCATTAGGTGGTGCAAAACCTAAGTGCTGAGAGGAAGGTCAATGGGAGCTAGGCGTGCTAGAAAGGGTTTGACTGCAGATGCTCTGGAGGCTTCCCCAGGCGTTGAAAAAGTACACTTGAGGGAGGAGATAGGGTGAGGCTTTTGTTGGCAGTGGACTAAAAAAAAAAAAAAAAAAAAAAAAAAAGATTTTCTTGGAATCAGGCCCACCAGATGACTTAGGGATACTGTAAAAATGAGGCCATACTCACTACCTGGAAGTCAAGAGACCTCAGCAGCCCAGGAGAAGGCCATGGTGGGAGCACATGAAGACTATAGCTGGGACCCGCTGTAGAGGCAAAAATCAATACCCGGCACTCAATGCCCAGATGCAGGTGGGGTTCTGGGCATCAGGGGGCACTGTAGCAGAAGCCCTGTAGCCCCAGCCGTGTGTAGTCAGGACCACTGTTATTTCAGGACTCCAGGGAGTGCCATTCATGTCGCATGCACTGGGAAAGGTGCCACCTAAACTCAGCATAAAGTTGTGGCCCTGAGTGTAGTTCATCCTGCATGGTAGTGTCTTCTTCAGTCAATGTAAACCCTGGGAAGATGCTATGTGTAGTGAAATATTCCTGCAAATGCTATCGAAACATGTCACTTTGCCTTGATCAGCACAAGATGAGTGTTCAATAAAACAGTGTACAAGGTTAATTACCAGGGCATTCCATATAGTGCAATCACTTTGTTAGTATCACAACCTTTTATATGTCATGTGTGACAACACTGCAAAGTGGTTTGTGCTGTTCATTAATTGTAACTTGGAACTTCCTTCATTTCAAAGTAGGCTTTTAGAGGCACACATCCCCCAGATCCTGAGTAGGTGGAGATTGTTTTAAAAGGGGGATGGGGGTGACAGTTTCCCCACTGTCCTCACTAACATGCTTGCTTTTTAATTTTGTCCCTTTCTTCCTTCTCTTTTGTCTTTATCCTTCCCTTTCTTTCTCCTTTCCTTCTTTCCTTCTGTTGACAAAGGTGAAATGAGTAAGATGTCTTTTAAGGAGCTCTGGGTGACTGCACTACCTTCTACTCTAGAAAAATAGAATGGAAAGGGGTTGGCTGCAGAAACCGGGGACTCGTCTGATCCCTACATGTATTCTTCCCTTTTCCTTGTTCTATGCTATTTCTCATGCTGCCTTTATGCCTTTGATTCCTGACTTTTTTTTTTAATGGATTTTGTGTATGCTGGAATTCAGATGCTTTCAAAATTTTTTTGACTGAAGCACAGTATGAAATAGATTTTATAGCTTCAGCTCAGAACACACACAGAACTATAAACTCACACATATAACAAACAAAAGCATCAATGAATAACATTTAATCTTACGATGGAGGATGTACTCTGACATTTTATATTCTAATCTGTCTTTTTCTATTTTATTTCATCGATTCAATTTCACTTACAAAAACACTCAGCCATAGCTTGCTAGATTTATTTCGTAGCTAATTAATGGATCATAATTGATAGTTTGAAAAACCGTTTTAAATGATTATTAACTCCTGAATTACTCCTGTCTCTTAGTGGTCTTTCATTCCTACCCAATTTCAGCATATGCTAGATTGTATTACTTTTTGAAATCCAAAAGATGACACCAATAACATATATTAAATAGCACATGAAAAAAATACAAAAGAGCATGTAAACAAGTTTGAAGTACATTAAGTCGGTCTAAAAAGCTTGAAATCTCACATTTTATTCAATATTTTAAAAGGTTTTTCTTTACACTATTATAATCTCTACCTGTATTTGAAGAAAATCCTGACAGGCTCATGACATTTTTGCTCAGTCTTAAGCAGGTAGACACACTGGCCAGTCAGAATGAACACAGGCAGTAAACAATCTCTATGACAGTACTGTGGCTGGCTGGTTCAATATCAGATCGGTTCTTAAGCAACGGATCTTCTATTTAAGTTACAAATGCAAACTGAGTTTGGGAATTAGAATATGCAGTCTAGGATTTTCATCACCATTCTGAACTGAATTTAATATCAAAGCAACCCTGCACCGGTGTGACGGTAACCTTCCTCCCAACCCACTTGGAACTTGAAGACAGCCTCTGATGGGGCTGGGCAGAGGAACCTAGGAGGAAGGAGGAGGGTCACAGGAACAGGGGCGTCCTTCCCTTCCCCATAGAGCAATCAGGCCCTGGCAGCTGAGGAAAGGTGCATGTTCATGGCAAAAGAACAGCATGAGGTCCAACGGATCCTCCTTACGACTGTATTCCTCTCACACTCCGGTGGGAGCCTTGTTGGGCAAGACTCAAAGGAGGTCAGGCCCAGCTCTCTTGCTCTGGCATGGCCATGTCTGAGCAGGGGAAGCATTGCTCACTCGGACTAACTGGGAGTGCAGGCTAATTGGAGGCCACCCTCCTATTCCACCTTTCCTTGTGAGTCAGGTTCTGGCCACTTGCCATGACACTGACCACTGGAAACTCAGCCTCACAACGTCTCTTGGGAACAGAAGGAAGCCCCTCCACCCAATACCCCGCAGAGGCTGAGTCTGAAATAATAGTGATAGCTGTTCGTAAAGGAAAACTCATCATACCTTCCCTTGACCCTTTACATCCTGAAAGCAGGAAAAGTGTAGCACTGTGCAGAGTTTTTATTAATTTCCTTGTGTAATCTACACTGTCTGACCACTTACTTTGGAATGTTCTACCTACTGCATCTTGGCGTCTCCACTAAAACTTCAATTTTTCTATCTTGTCACTCTGTGAAGAGCATTTAAAGTTACGTGTGCTTATAAAGAAAACATAACAGAATTTTTGGGGGTATTGTAACTCTGTATTACTGTAAGCCAGGTCAAATTAATTGATTTCAAATTAGTCAATTGCATTTGCATCACTTAATTATATTTTTCTTGACAATAGATCTGGTGTATTTTTTTCTTTACAAAATTCATGTAAACTGGCTTTCAGAATAATCCTTTTATATTTAGGATTCACTACTAAAATAACAGCAAAATGAAATCTGCAGCTCACTCTTTTCAGTCTTCACAAATGAAATCTTAAAGTAGATACTCCAAAAAAGGAGACTTGGTAGCCTTCTGCTCAGTTACCACAGTGGGACTTCGAGGGTCAGGGAAGTTCAAGATAAAAATCCCCACCCCAGATTATTTGCCACACCCAACTTTGTCAAGCCAAGTATGAAGTAAGGGGAGGAAAACGGAAGGCAGCTGTCAGTCATTGCAAGCTGTCTTAACGAAGTACCATAAACTGGGTGGCTTATGTATAACTAACAGTTATCTCTCACAGTTCTGAAGGCTGGAAGTCCAAGATCAAGGGGCCAGCAGACTGTGTTCTGATGAGGGTCCATTTCTTGCTTCTTGGTTTAGACATCCATCTTCTCACTGCATCCTTATACGGCAAAAGAGGGTGAGAGAGCTTTCTGGGATCTCTTTTATTAGGGGACTAATCCTATTCCTGAGTTCTCCACCCTCATGCTCTAATTACCTCCCAAAGGCCCCACCTCCATCACACTGGAGGTTATAATTCAACATATCAATTTTGAGGGAGACACAAACATTCAATTCATAACACAGCCAAGTTAAACCATAAAGTCAGGAAAATAAAGGACTCACCATGGTTCAAGAGATCAGGCTGGAGGTTCAGGAGATCAGGCTGGAGAGAATAAGAAGACTAGGGAGGGTCTGCAGAGCTGCCAAGAGGACCTGCCATGTTCTGTGTTCTTAACAGTGGCAGGTAGAGTCAATTTCCTGGTGCCCTTGAGCCCAGCTCCAGGTGACCCTGTGTGTCCAGCCTGCAAGTACCTAGTCTTCCTGCCTCCTGCTTGCTCCCACCCTCCCCAGGTCTAACAGCCAGTCATGGGAAGACAACTGTCATTCAGCTTTGATCCAGCATTCCAGGTGGCAATATTTTCCTGTTTTACTTTCTTTCGGTGGAAATTAAAATATTTTTACTATTAAGTAGCTGCTACCTGAATAATAAGAATCTGTTTTTGGGGTGAGGGTTATCAGGGGAAGACTATATGGGAGCTCTGCGTGAATTGTAGAGGAACACAGAGAATAAGTGTAAGCTGAGGGCAAAAGATTGCTATTTAAAAAAAAATGACTTCATCCACTTGTGCATTATAAGGGAGTAGAGGTTTTATCTCAGGTAAGATGACTCTTTTGTTTAGGAAAGGCAATTAATAGGCCTCTGGGTTAGACTCCAAAGCCCAGTCTGCAGTGGAGGATTGAGACAAAAAAGAATTAAATCCTTCTGCATAATAAAACAGAAGCCTGGACCAGAGAGCGGTGTCACATTTAAAGCAGCACAGTCCAAACTGGAGTTCCAGGTTTGCATCTCTTAAGTCTTTACCAGATCTTCAACAGAACCCAGGGTTCTTGGGCACCCAGTGACCTGTGGGAGCTTCTAGAGTCCCTTCCCCCAAGGTTGTTTCTTTCATACAAACCATCCCATGTCATCGTCTCCATCTTGCTTGGAAGACAAAATTCTGTCTTCACCTCTCTCCCTGTCCCCACCATCTTGCAGGACCTCCTACTAACGGGTCAGGCCCCCAGAGCAAGGGCCGTGCAGGGCACGATCTGTACTCCATGGTGGCTGCAGTTCTGAGAATTCTCTCACATGGCTATTGTCTTTTCTCTTGCAGTGGGCAGAGGACAGTGGGAAGCTTGGTAACATGGACCCACTGAACCTCACATGGGCATCATGGGGACAATTACACGCTTTTACATAGTAATAAGTTGGTATCGTCCTGAAAGTTATTGGAAGTTGCGTGGAAAGGAAGGGAACTTAGGCACCCCAGAAGCCTAGGTAGTCTGACAGTGATAGGTGCTCTAGGGATAGAGGACAGGACAAAATGTGGCTTCAGGGCAATTCCCAAAGACGGGGGAGAGGGGAGCCCCTGTGCTCCGAGATGAGTCAGTGACTATTTGGGAATAGTGGCATCTGGAATTGAATTTGATACTGTTTCTCTTAGAGTCATCCCTCGTTTCTCCAAAACAGCCATCCCTGAGAATGAATCTTTGGGGCATGAGGAGATGACTGAGGTGAAGAAATGCAGAGCTAGAATGGCGGAGGGAGGAAGGCAAAGAGAGAGGGAGACTGGGAGCCCAGGGGACTTGGAAATCTGGAGGACCGTGCTGGACTTTCTGACAGGAGGGGGCCACTCGGGGAGACTGGATGACTGGGACGTACTTCGATGGTGGAAGAAATGATGGTGATGATAACGCACAAGGAGATCATTCACCTCCAGTAACGTCAGAGCTGTCTTTTAGGTCCTGAAGTTAGCACAGGCCCTCATGAGTGGAGGGGCAGCTGTTCATTATCCTTATCTGCCCTGCTTCACCCCAAGGCGGTCCCCTGTCTCACTGGTGTCAATCAACAACAAAGATCCTGTCCTCTAGCTACCTGCAAAAACACCGCTTAAGGTGTCGCCCCCTCTTCATGGGAGTAGACATGTTCTCCTTCTCTCCCTTTCTCTCTCCCCACTCTCCATCTTATGATTGATTCATCTGACACCTCCGAGCTGATCTTCACTCACAAATACAGATGTTCTTTAAACTTCTAATTTTTCCTCTTCATTTGGATCCCTTGCTTAGTTGCTTCAAGAAAATGGCTCTCCCTCTTTGTCTTCCTGGCCTCTCTCCTTCTTTTCCTCCCTGCTTCACCCTGTTTCTCTTGCTCCCTTTCTCAATCAGTAAGGGAAAAGCAAAACCCAACTTTAATTATGGGGGATAAGTAGAAGTAGTGCCAGCTATACACCTGTATCAAGCAAAAGGCGAGGCATAAGCTTTGAAGTGAAATGAGACGCATTCAGCAGCCTGAACCATCAGCCTCAACAGCTCTTGACATAACCCAAAACCTCCTTCAAGAGCACTGCACCATCTCCATTACCTCCTGATTCCTGTCCAGTTAATCTTACTTTCCTCAAGAATGAACTTCCGTGTTTGCGTGTGTGTCTGTGTGTGTGAGAGAGAGTGTGTGTGTATGTATGTGAAAGAGAGAGGAAGAGAGGAGAGGCAGAGGGAGAGAAACATTTTATCTTATTGTTCTACTGTTTGGTTTAATTACGGGTATTGCACTGTTGTTTTCTACAAAGTTTCCTTGCAACTCTATAATACCAGTACCACATTTTGAGCTAGATGTACATTTGTGGGCTAGGCTAGAGCACTATTTATAACATCGTTTCTATGGGAAAGTTTATTCCAGGTCCCAAGCAACTAACTTAAAAATGAACTTTTTGATTACAACTTGGAATAAAGCATATACATTGGAAAGTGCTTGCTCATGAATATGTAGGCTAGGTTTGTGGGGTAAGCTGGTATGTGGTTCAGTTAGCACACCAGCATTTTCTCTATGTTCTCCTGCCTGTTCCCAGCAAACAAATGGCAATTGATCATGCTCTGGGCAATTTACTGACTGAAATGCAGAACCACTTGTGACAAGGCCGATGGACCCCTACTTTACTTAAGGGGCTCACATTCAGACGCATAGTCTAGGATCTTCCTCCTGCATGTGAAAGGTGAGTTCCACGGAAATGTTTATTCTTACAGAAATACAATCTACAAAAGAGTTCTGAAGTCAATTTCTTTCCTGGTAGGCCTTAGGAGGAAGTATTTTATAATGGCCAACACCCAAGTGCTGTTTTGCGAGCTTATATGGGTAACCTTGAACTAGTCAATTTAACTTTTCAGACTCTTCACAAGGAGGGTTATCATGAGATAGAAGAAAGCAGAATTTTACTGGGAAAATGTAATAAGCATGATATGCATACACACACCCCCCTTTCATTTTACAGTCCCTTGTGATTTGTTGGTTATACTAAAGATGGCCAATGGAGGATATTTTCCTGAGCTAACAGGAGTTTGTGCTACATGGATTGGAGACTTTAATCTTCCAAGCATTTACCTCCAGTGATGATCATCTGGGGAAAAAAGAAGTTGCCAGGGCAATGCTGTCCCAGCCCCTAGCTCCCAGAATGGGTCCCCTGTGGAGAGCCATTTACACTTGGGAAGAAATGTGATCACCTCATGCTTACTGTGGTGTTCGGGGTGATTTGAATTGCAATGTGGTGTATCCAATCCATAGAGTAAAGAAAACCGAACCAGTATCATTAAAGCTTGAAGTGTTGAAATAAGTGGCCTGGGACTGGCTTCCAGGGCGATAAGAGATTCATCTGGTAGCACCAGAATAAAAGAAGTCTCACTAAACATTGGCCGGGCAGCTGCTGCTCGCTGTGGACATCCTGGGGATGCAGGGGTGGGGGAGGCGTGTATATATATATTTTTTTCTTTCTGGTCACTGCTTTTTCTGTCTTAGATAAATGATTCATTGGAATGCCATTCTCTATTAGGAGAGGATCCAGCTTACTTCTCTGAGGGTCAGAAATGTTTACAAATTCCTCTAAATTATTTCCCCACTCCCTTAAAAGATAAGGAGTTGATTTGCCTAGGGCTATTGCAAAAGGGTTCTGTCCACAGAGCATTAGCAGCTCTTGATATACGGGCACATTTGAAGCGGCTGGCGGCACCACCCTTAATAATACTCTTCTTTTACAAAGTGCTCATTGTTAAATATTTATGAAGTCTTGCAAGACGTGCCCCTATCACTGCTGGGGCAGATATGCGTTCCCTGCCCTCCCACAGCGTGTGGAGCTGCTCTGCAGAAGCTGGGTGCCGTCTTGCCACTCCACCCCTCTGTGATGCTGCTAAAACTGCGTGTCTCTGAGCTGGTAAAATCACAGACTCAGAGGAGGGCGGCCTGCAGAGGTACTGGCGACAGAGCCAAAGCGGGAGGGGTGGGGGGTGGAGGGATGCGATTTGTTCCCAAGTAAGAGCCAAGGCAGGCTCCCACCATCACAATCTTTTAAATATTAATAGGATCCAAAAATATATTCATAAAAAATGAACAAAACTAAAATAAAAGGAAGAGCAATAGACTGGGGAAACGTTTGCTGTAAAGACGAAAAACGGAAGGTTAGTCTTTCTCCCTTGACCCCCCGCCAGGCACAGCTCACTCAGGTACGCAGCTCTCCACAGCAACAGCAGATGCGCAGGACCCGTTGGGAAGAGAGGAGAGTCGCTGAGCCTGGATGTGCTGGCTCAGCACCTGGGGTCTTGTTGCCTGAAATTTCCAGGGCAGGAAGCCTGGGAGAGGCCTGAGGTTCTGATCCCAGCACAGGCTCCCACGTGAAGCAGGAGCTGCTGCTGCGGCCGGTGCTGGCCCCCCTGGAGAAGCAAGGGCTGAAGCCCGGTTCCGCAGCATGTCCTGAGATGGTGGCTTGTTCTGCATCTGCGATGCCTGACACACTGGCCACGGTCGAGGCCTGGACAGCTAGCTAGTGTGACTGAGTGTCACTGAGGGGCCAGGGTTTTAACTTTTGTTCATTCGCTTAGTTTACATATAAATAGCCGTTTCTTTCTTTTCTTTTCTTTTTTTTTTTTTTTTTTGAGACGGAGTCTTGCTCTGTAGCCCGGGCTGGAGTGCAGTGGCCGGATCTCAGCTCACTGCAAGCTCCGCCTCCCGGGTTTAGGCCATTCTCCTGCCTCAGCCTCCCAAGTAGCTGGGACTACAGGCGCCCGCCACCTCGCCCAGCTAGTTTTTTGTATTTTTAGTAGAGACGGGGTTTCACCGTGTTAGCCAGGATGGTCTCGATCTCCTGACCTCGTGATCCGCCAGTCTCAGCCTCCCAAAGTGCTGGGATTACAGGCTTGAGCCACCGGGCCCGGCCTTTTTTTGTTTTGTTTTGTTTTGTTTGAGACAGAGTCTCCGCCTGTTGCCCAGACTGGAGCATAGTGGCGCAATCTCAGCTCACTGCAACCTCCGCCTCCCAGGTTCAAGTGAGTCTCCTGCCTCAGCCTCCCAAGTAGCTGGGACTACAGGCACCCACCACCAAGTCCAGCTAATTTTTGTATTTTTAGTAGAGACAAGGCTTCATCATATTGGCCAGGCTGGTCTCGAACTCCTGACCTCAGGTGATTCACCCACTCAGCCTCCCAAAGTGCTGGGATTACCAGCATGAGCCACCGCACTTGGCTGTAAATAGCCATAGACAGCCATATGTAACTTAGGGCTGCCTGTGGGAGAGCTGAGGAAGAGTCTCTGGCAGTCAGCTTGGGAGCCTGTTCTTGCCAATGGAAGGCAATGTCTGCAACTGGGTCCTGAGTCTAAGCGCCTTGGGAACTCTCAGTGCCCAGCAGGCTCCTCCCCGCCCTGCTCGTGTCCTTCTGTGCCAAGCCCCTGACTGAGCTGCCACCTTGCGCTCTGGTTTGTCCTCCTGCTCCCCAGTGAATGATGCCGGCCCCGAAACGGCACCTGACGATCAAGGGCTGTGACAGCCTGCCCCTCTCCTGCACGTGCCTGCCTTTGAGAACTCCACTCTGTCCCAAACCCCAGATGCTGCCAGGGCCCTGCCTCTGGTCAGATGTCCTTAGTATTTGAACAACATCTCCTTGAGTGCCTCTGCAGACGTCTCGCCCACAGAGCGGGTGGGTCCACATCGGTCCCCACTGACCCAAGAGCGCGGTCCTCCCCACCCTGTGCTTCGGGTTGCGGGCCACGCGTTCTCGTGAGTGCTGGCAAGGCAGCTTGAAGCAGTGAGAAGGAACTCAGGCTCCAAGTGCGGAAAAACATAGATGCAAAACCTGACTTGCTTCTTCCTACCTGTGAGGTCTTGGGCAATTGTACTTTTCTGAGCCTCTATATCTTCTCCCCATCATGGAGTTACCATTGTATCTACCTTTCAGTAATATAAGGACTAGATATAGTATATACAAAATGTATTCCATAAATGATAACTGTTGATGAGGAAGAGGAAGATGATAATAATATAAATATAATTCTATGCTTTACTTCTTCAGCTAGACCCACCACCTCCACTTCCACCTATTCCTAGTTTATTCTCTTTTCTCAATGACCCCACAACAGCCCCAAATGTTTAAAAAACAAAATATATAGGGACAATTCCTAAGAGAAATCGTCAGATTTACTTTACTAAGTAGAGCACAAGTGAGAACCCAAACACTAAAGGAAAAATTTTGGAAATATGCTTAAACCTGCTAATCATTAAATTAGTGAAGAGAAAACCACTGCTCATATTATTAAAGAGCCTGTTAGAGCAATATAATTCTCTACTGACAGCATTGTAAATTGGTATAAGATTTCCAGAAAGCAACCTGCTAAGAGTCATTCATTCAATAGAAAAGTATTGAATGCCTACCAACCAGATATTTTGTTAGGTTCTGGGGATACACAATGAATAAGGCCAGATCCTTATCCACAAAAGCTTATGAAATGGTTGGCATATGTAACGTGTCGTCACAAAACTCCATCTTACTTCTTGACTCAGTAAGCACAAATAAATACTATTTAAAAAGTGTTTTCATATATTGATGTGCGTTGCTAAACCATCTATAATAGTGAAAGACTAGCTGCCTGCTACCCAAATACCCAAGCAAGCAATGTTTAAAATTACAATAATTTATTAATAGAATAAAAGTTAACAGTGAAATCCAAATTACAAATATGAGAACTATAGAGACATGACAAATAATGTCAAATGGAAAGAATACAAAATCGTGTGTATACAATAATTACATATGAAAAGTGCATGAACAACCTAAGAATCAGATATCAGTGAATTTTATCAATGGGAATTTAGTTTCGAATGGAGGAAGAGGATTGTGGCAGTCACGAGCGCTCCTGATGTTGACTGTCTTCACATCCCACCCTTCCTACTTCCCAGATCACAGTATCATGGTAGGATGGCAGGTTCCTGACCTTTTTGAAGTCAGGCAAAGTCATGAGATTTGCTTAGGCCAAAACCATGTAAGTGTAAGAGCCACAGGTTTTTCTCAGGGGGGTCTTTCTCTTAAATTGAAGCCAGTTCTCTTCATATGGACAATATACCACATTCCTTTCTTCCTACCATTGCAACTGACAGCACTTTGTATGTTAGATGTTCTGTCAACCTGAATTCTGGAGTGAAAGGATATGAAACACAGGCCCAGATGACCTGAAATGTACACTTAGCAAGTGTGAAAAATAAAATTTTGTTATTTTGAGCCCTGAAATGGTTTTTCTAACCAATATCCCGATCAGTGCAGATATGTGTATTGTTGTTGTTGTTTTTTTTTTTTTTTAAACTTTGTAGACAGCTTATTATTTCTGAAGTGATCCTGACATGGCCTTGCAGAGCTGTAACAGATCACAGGATGCCATGGGCTTTATGTCCTTAGACCCACCACCTAGGAGAACTCCTTGCACGTCTGCAAGCATGAAAGGGTCTGAACACCACCTGGTATGCTCTAAGCCAGTAGTTCTAAAACTTTTTGGTCTCTGGAACCCTTTATGCCATTCAAAAACATGAGGTTCTTGGTGTACAGCAGGGTTACAAATTTGTGTACATTAATTTTGTATCCTGAAATTTTGCTGAATTCATTTATCAGTAGCTGTGCTATACACAAACAGTGACCAAGCTGAGAATCAAATCAACAACTCAACCCCTTTTACAATGGCTACAAATAAATAAAACGCTTAGGAATATATCTAACAAGGAGGTGAAAGACCTCTACAAGGAAAACCACAAAACAGTGCTGAAAGAAATCATAGATGGCACACACAAATGGAAACACATCCCATGCTCATGACGGGAAGAATCAATATTGTGAAAATGACCATCCTGCCAAAAGCAATCTACAGATTCAATGCAATTTCCATAAAAATACCACCATCATGGCCAGGCGTGGTGGCTCACACCTGTAATCCCTGCACTTTAGGAGACCAAGGCGGGTGGATCACGAGGTCAGGAGATCAAGACCATCTTGGCTAACACGGTGAAACCCCGTCTCTACTAAAAATACAAAAAAATTAGCTGGACGTGGTGGCAGGCACCTGTAGTCCCAGCTACTTGGGAGGCTGAGGCAGGAGAATAGTGGGAACCCGGGAGGTGGAGCTTGCAGTGAGCTGAGATGGCGCCACTGGCACTCCAGCCTGGGCGACAAAGCAAGACTCCATCTCAAAAAAAAAAAAATACCACCATCATTCTTCACAGAATAAGCAAAGAAAATCCTAAAATTCATATGGAATCAAAAAAGAGCCCACATAGCCAAAGCAAGACTAAGCAAAAGGAGCAAATCTGGAGGCATCATGTTACCTGACTTCAAACTATACTATAAGGCCATAGTCACCAAAACAGCATGGTACTGGTATAAAACTAGGCACATAGACCAATGGAACTGAACAGAGAACCCAGAAATAATGCCAAATACTTACAGCCAACTGATCTTCAACAAAGCAAACAAAAACATATTGTGGGGAAAGGACACCCTATTCAACAAATGGTGCTGGGATAATTGGCAAGCCACATGCAGATGAATGAAACTAGATCCTCATCTCTCACCTTATACAAAAATCAACTCAAGATGGATCAAGGACTTAAATCTATCACCTGAAACCCTAAAAATTCTAGAAGACAACATTGGAAAAACCCTTCTAGACATTAACTCAGGCAAAGACTTTATAACCAAGAACCCAAAAGCAAATGCAACAAAATGATAAATAGGTAGGACTTCATTAAACTAAAAAGTTTTTTGCACAGCAAAAGAAACCATCAGCAGAATAAACAGACAACCCACAGACAATCTATGGAGATTGTGCAGACAATCTTCACAATTTATACATCTGATGAAGGACTAATATCCAGAATCTACAGTGAACTCAAACAAATTAGCAAGAAAAAAAACAAACAATCCCATCAAAAAGTGGGCTAATGACATGAATAGAAAGTTCTCAAAAGAAGATATAGAAATGACTAACAAACATTTGAAAAAATGCTCAACTTCACTGAAGATCGGGGTAATGCAAATCCAACAGTGCAATACCACCTTACTCCTGCAAGAATGGACATAATAAAAAAAAAAAAAATAGATGTTGGCAGGGATGCAGTGAAAAGGGAACACTTTTACACTGCTGGTGGGAATGTAAACTAGTACAACTACTACGGAAAACAGTGTGGAAATTCCTTAAAGAACTAAGAGTAGAACTACCATTTGATCTAGATAATCCTCTGGGTATTTACCCAGAGGAAAAGAAGTCATTATACAAAAAAGATACTTGCACACACATGTTTATAGCAGTGCAGTTCCACAGTTGCAAAAATATGAAACCAGCCCAAATGCTCATCAATCAATGAGGGCATAAAGAAATTATTATATATATACCATGGAACACTATTCAGCCATAAAAAGGAACAAAATAATGGCACTTGCAGCAACTTGGATGGAATTGAAGACCATTATTCTAAGTGAAGTAACTAAGGAATGGAAAATCAAACATCGTATATTCTCACTCATAAGTGGGAGCTAAGCTATGAGGCTGCAAAGGCATAAGAATGATACAGTGGACCTTGGGGACTCATCGGGAAAGGGTGCAAGGTGGGTGAGGGATAAAAGACTACGCACTGGGTACAGCATACACTGCTCAGGTGATGGGTGCACCAAAATCTCACAGATCACCACTAAAGAACCTACTCATGTAAGCAAACACAACCTGTTTCCCAAAAACCTAGAAATAAATTTTTTTATTGAATAAAATAAACACAAACACAACCTGTTTCCCAAAAACCTATAAATTTTGTTATTGAATAAAATAAATTTATTTTATTGAATATTTATTGAATAATATTGAATATTGAAAATTTTTATCGAAATAAAAAAATGAGATTCTTAAAAGAAATTAATATTACATGTGGGTTATTGCTGTGAATATTGCCATATTAGCAATAAAAACTGAAAAAAAACAAGAGTATCAATTAATGTAAAAGCAACAATAATTCCTTTACATAGTAACAAAAATAATAATAAGCATATTTTCACAAATAAAAAAAGTAAAAGAATGTGTCATTATTTTACATTTTGCCAGTATCATTAATGTCTGATTTAATAGAGTTCAGCTAGACACTCATATCTGCTTTTGTATTCAATCTGCTGGAATAAATTGTTTTGATCAAAGTCTCCGAAAATCTGGCCTCATACAGATATGTAGTAGGGAAAGGGAGAAATACTCTAATAGACTTTTCAAGTAACTGTGGCTATTCTTCTTTGACACTGACCCGTAAATTGACAGGTAGTAGTAGTTTTTTAGAGGCCAATCAGATATGGAGTCTGACACAATAACAGAAAACTTTTCATACTCGGTTACATAAACATTATTGGCTTATTTTATACCATTTAAATTATAGTTTAAGTTCTGGGATACATATGCAGAACGTGCAGGTTTGTTACATAGCTATAAATGTGCCATGGTGGTTTGCTGCACCCATCAACCAGTCATCTACATTAGATATTTATCCTAATGCTATCCCTCCCCTTGACCCCACACCACGACAGGCCCTGTTGTGCGATGTTCCCCTCCCTGTGTCCATGTGTTCTCATTGTTCAACTCCCACTTATGAGTGGGAACATGTAGGGTTTGGTTTTCTGTTCCATGTTAGTTTGCTGAGAATAATGGTTTCCAGCTTCATCCATGTCCCTGCAAAGGACATGAACTCATTCTTTTTTATGGCCGCATAGTATTCCATGGCATATATGTGCCAATTTTTTGATCCATTCTATCATTGATGGGCATTTGGGTTGGTTCCGAGTCTTTGCTATTGTGAGTAGTGCTGCAATAGACATACATGTGCATATGTCTTTATAGTAGAATGATTTATAATCTTTTGGGTATATACCCAGTAATGGTATTGCTGGGTCAAATGATATTTCTAATTCTAGATCCTTGAGGAATCACCACATTGCCTTCCACAATGGCAGAATTAATTTACACTCCCACCAACAGTGTAAAAGTGTTCCTATTTCTCCACATCCTCTCCGGCATCTGTTGTTTCCTGACTTTTTAATGATCACCCTTCTTACTGGCATGAGATGGTATCTCATTGTTGTTTTGATTTGCATTTCTCTAATGACAAGTGAGGATGAGCTTTTTTTTTCATGATTATTGGCTGCATAAATGCCTTCTCTTGAGAAGTGTCTGTTCATATCCTTAGCCCACTTTTTGATTTTTTTTCTTGTAAATTTGTTTAAGTTCCTTGTAGATTCTGGATGTTAGCCCTTTGTCAGACGGATAGATTGCAAAAATTTTCTCCCATTCTGTAGGTTGCCTGTTCACTCTGATGGTAGTTTCTTTTGTTATGTAGAAGCTAGTTAGTTTAATTAGATCCCATTTGTCACTTTTGGCTTTTGTTGCCATTGCTTTTGGTGTTTTAGTCATGAAGCCTTTGCCCATGCTTATGTCCTGAAGGATATTGCTTAGGTTTTCTTCTGGGGGTTTTATGGTTTTAGGTCTTACATTTAAGTCTTTAATCCCTCTTGAGTTAATTTTTGTATAAAGAAGGGGTCCAGTTTCAGTTTTCTGCATATCGTTAGCATGTTTTCCCAGCACTATTTATTAAATAGGAAATCCTTTCCCCATTGCTTGTTTTTGTCAGGTTTGTCAAAGATCAGATGGTTGTAGATGTGTGGTGTTATTTCTGAGGCCTCTCTTCTGTTCCATTGGTATATATATCTGTTTTGGTACAAAGTACCATGCTGTTTTGGTTACTGTAGCCTTGTAGTATAGTTTGAAGTCAGGTAGGGTGATACCTTCAGCTTTGTTCTTTTTGCTTAGGATTGTCTTGGGTATTCAGGCTCTTTTTTTTTTGGTTTCATATGAAATTTAAAGCAGTTTTTTTCTAGTTCTGTGAAGAAAGTCAGTGGTACCTTGATGGGGATAACATTGAATCTGTAAATTACTTTGGACAGTATGGCCGTTTTCATGATATTGATTCTTCCTATCCATAAGCATGGAATGTTTTTCCATTTGTTCTCCCTTATTTCATTGAGCAGTAGTTTGTAGCTCTCCTTGAAGAGGTTCTTCACATCTCTTGTAAGTTGGATTCCTAGGTATTTTATTCTCTTTGTAGCACATGTGAATGGGAATTCACTCATGATTTTGCTCTCTATTTGTCTATTATTGGTGTATAGGAATGCTAGTGATTTTTGCACATTGATTTTGTATCCTGAGACTTTGCTGAAGTTGCTTATCACCTTAAGAAGATTTTGGGCTGAGACAATGTGGTTTTATAAGTATACAGTCGTGTCATCTGTAAACAGAGACAACTTGACTTTCTCTCTTCCTATGTGAATATTTTCTCTTGCCTGATTGCCCTGGCCAGAGCTTCTAATACTATGTTGAATAGGAGTGATGAGAGAGGACATCTTGTTGTGTGCTGGTTTTCAAAGGAAATACTTCCAGTTTTTGCCCATTCATTATGATATTGGCTGTGGGTTTGTCATGAATAGCTCTTATTATTTTGAGATATGTTCCATCGATGCTTAGTTTATTGAGTGTTTTTAGCATGAAGGGGTGTTGAATTTTGTCAAAGGCCTTTTCTGCATCTATTGAGATAATCATGTGGTTTTTGTCTTTGCTCCTGTATGTGTAATGGAGTATGTTTATTGATTTACATATACTGAACCAGCCGTGCATCCCAGAGATGAAACCAGCTTGATTGTGGTGGATAAGCTTCTTAATATGCTGCTGGATTCAGTTTGCCAGTATTTTATTGAAGATTTTTAGATCAGTGTTCATCAGGGATATTGGCCTGAAATTTTCTTTTATTGTTGTTTCTATACCAGGTTTTGGTATCAGGATGATGATGGCCTCATAAAATGAGTTAGGAAGGAATCCCTCTTTTTCTATTGTTTGGAATAGTTTTAGAAGAAATGGTATCAGCTCTTCTTTGTACCTCTTGTAGAATTTGGCTGTGAATCCATCTGGTCCTGGACTTTTTTTGGATGGTAGGCTATTAATTACTGACTCAATTTCAGAACTTGTTATTGGCCTATTCAGGGGTTCAACTTCTTCCTGGTTTAGTCTGGGATGGTGTATGTCTCCAGGATTTTATCCATTTCTTCTAGATTTTCTAGTTTATTTGCGTAGCGGTGTTTATAGTATTCTCTGATGGTAGTTTGTATTTCTGTGGGATCAGAGGTGGTATCTCTTTATCATTTTTTATTGTGTCTATTTCATTCTTCTCTCTTTTCTTCTTTGTCTGGCTAGCAATCTATTTTGTTAACCTTTTCAAAAACACAGCTCCTGGATTCATTGATTTTTTTGAAGGGTTTTTTCATGTCTCTCTCTCAGTTCTGTTCTGATCTTAGCTATTTCTTGTTTTCTGCTAGCTTTTGAAGTTGTTTGCTCTTCCTTCTCTCGATCTTTCAATTGTGATGTTAGGGTGTCAATTTTAGATCCTTCCTGCTTTCTACTGTGGGCATTTAGTACCATAAATTTCCCTCTAAACACTGCTTTAGCTGTGTCCCAGAGATTCTGGTATGTTGTGTCATTGTTCTCATTGGTTTCAAAGAACTTATTTATGTATGTATTAATTTCATTATTTACCCTGTAGTTATTCCGGAGTAAGTTGTTCAGTTCCCTTGTCATTGTGTGGTTTTAAGTGGGTTTCTTAATCCTGAGTTTTAATTTGATTGCACTGTGGTCTGAGAGACTGTTTGTTATGATTTCCATTCTTTTGCATTTGCCAAGGAGTATTTTATTTCCAATTACGTGGTCAATTTTAGAATAAGTGCTTTGTGGTGCTGAGAATAATGTATATTTGTTGATTTGTGGTAGAGCGTTCTGTAGATGTCTGTTAGGTCCACTTGGTCCAGAACTGAGTTCAAGTCCTGAATATTCGTGTTAATTTTCTGTCTCATTGATTTGTCTAATATTGACAGTGAGGTGTTAAAATCTCCCACTATTATTGTGTGGGAGTCTAAGTCTCTTTGTAGGTCTCTAAGAACTTGCTTTATGAGTCTGGGTGCTCCTGTATTGGGTTCATATATATTTAGGACAGTTAGCTCTTCTTGTTGCATTGACTCCTTTACCATTATGTAATGCCCTTCTTTGTTGTTTTTTATCTTTGTTGGTTTAAAGTCTGTTTTATCAGAGACTAGGATTGCAATCCCTACTTTGTTTGTTTGTTTGCTTTCCATTTGCTTGGTGAATATTCCTCCATCCCTATGTGTGTCTTTGCACGTGAGATGGGTCTCCTGAATACAGCACTCCAATGGGTCTTGACTCTATCCAATTTTCCAGTCTGTGTCTTTTAACTGGGGGCATTTAGCCCATTTACATTTAAGTTTTATATTGTTATGTGTGAATTAGATCCTGTCATTATGATACTAGCTGGTTATTTTGGCCATTAGTTGATGCAGTTTTTTCATAGTGTTGATGGTCTTTACATTTTGGTATGTTTTTGCAGTGGCTGATACTGGTTTTTCCTTTCCGTATTAAGTGCTTCCTTCAGGAGCCCTTGTAAGGCAGGCCTGGTGATGCCTCAACATTTGCTTGTCATAAAGGGTTTTATTTCTCCTTCACTTATGAAGCTTAGTTTGGCTAGATATGAAATTCTGGTTGAAGATTATTTTCTTTAAGAATGTTGAATATTGGCCCCCACTCTCTTCTGGCTTGCAGGGTTTCTGCAAAGAGATCTGCTGTTAGTCTGATGGGCTTACTGACTAACCTGTGGGTAGCCTGACCTTTCTCTCTGGCTGCCCTTAACATTTTTTCCTTTGTTTCAACCTTGGTAACTCTGATGATTGTGTGTCTTTGGGTTGCTCTTCCCAAGGAGTATATTTGTTGTATTCTCTGTATTTCCTGAATTTGAATGTTGGCCTGTCTTGCTGGGTTGTTGAAGTTCTCCTGGATAATATCCTGAAGTGTGTTTTCTAACTTGGTTCCATTCTTCCCATCACTTTCAGGTACACCAGTCAAACATAGGTTTGGTCTTTTCGCATAGTCCCGTATTTCTTGGAGGCTTTCTTCGCTCCTTTTTATTCTTTTTTCTCTAATCTTGTGTTCATGCTTTATTTCATTAAATTGATCTTCAATCTCTGATATCCTTTCTTCCACTTGATTGATTCGGCTATTGATAACTTGTGTATGCTTCACAAAGTTCTCATGCTGTGTTTTTCAGCTCCATCAGGTCTTTTATGTTCTTCTCTATTCTAGTTAGCAATTCCTCTAACCTTTTTTCAAGGTTCTTAGCTTCCTTGCATTGGGTGAGAACATGCTCCTTTAGCTCAGAGGAGTTTGTTATTACTCATCATATGAAGCCTACCTCTGCCAATTCATCAAACGCATTCTCCATCCAGTTTTGTTCCCTTGCTGGCGAGGAGTTGTGATCCTTTGAAGGAGAAGAGTCATTCTGGCTTTTGGAATTTTCAGACTTTTTGCACTGGTTTTTCGTCATCTTTGTGGATTTACCTACCTTTGGTCTTTGATGTTGGTGACCTTCGGATAGGGTTTTTGCATGGTTGTTTTTTTTGTTGATGTTGATGCTATTGCTTTCTGTTTGTTAGTTTTCCTTCTCATGGTTAGGCCCCTGTTCCACAGGTCTGCTGGAGTTTGCTGGAGGTCCACTTCAGACCCTGTTTGCCTGGGTATTACCAGCAGAGGCTGTAGAACAGTAAAGATTGCTGTCTGCTCCTTCCTCTGGAGGCTTCATCCCAAAGGGGCCCCTGCCGGATGCCAGCCGGACCTCTCCTGTATTAGGTGTCTGTCGATCCCTGCTGGGAGATATCTCCCTGTCAGGAGGCATGAGGATCAGGGACTCACTTGAGGAGGCAGTCTGTCTCTTAGCAGCACTCCGGTGCTGTGCTGGGAGATGTGCTGCTCTCATCAGAGCCAGCAGTCAGGAACGTTTAAGTCTGCTGAAGCGTCACCCAGAGCCTCCCCTTCTGCCAGGTGCTCTGTCCCAGGGAGATGGGAGTTTTATCTAAAGCCCCCGACTGGGGCTGCTGCCTTTCTCTCAGAGATGACCTGCCCAGTGGGGAGAAATCTAGAGAGGCAGTCTGGCTCTATTTTATACTCTTAACAGATATTTTACCCATGCCTAATTTCATAACATCAGGCACTGGACACTAAAAAATACTAGTGTGCTGAGTTATTCAGCTCTTCCAAAAGCTGACACATTTCATTACACAATATCAAAAAAATCACTCTTATTAATATAATTACCGATTACATCAGAAAAGTCTGAGTATCGGAAAGCTGTCAAGCTCACAGTGGTAGACACATGTTTTTTAATTCTGATTTTTGCTCAGAAGTTCAACTTTTATCATTGGCAACCAATACTCTCAGTTGTTTTCCTTTAAGTGACAGGCTCACTTTGCTCATTTTTGAGAAAATGCCTGCCAAATGCCCAAGTCTGAATAACCACAGTTTGTCTGGAATTTGTCATTTCAAGCAAAGACTGTGTTACAAGGAAGAAAGTGGCTGGTTCAGTGCACAACTCAGTGGCACAAGTGCTGTCCCTCAAAAATAGCCATTGTACTTCATTTAGCAGCATATGTGCTTTATTGGTTTGCCACACAGAATATAAAAAGGGTTTGTATTTAAGGATTGAGATTTAATAAAATTAATCATTTTTCCTGTTTCATCAAAAAGCATGCTTGAGTGAGCCGGCTTCTCTTGCCCTCACTGTCAGTGTGTGGCAGTGCAGAAGAACCCCATGGCTGCTGATAAAGTTGGGTGCCTCTGGCTTGATTTTTGCTAAGAGGCCAGAGTTTTACCCACGACTACTTTAGTTCATCGGTGCAAATGTCAACAGAGGTAAAAAATGAAATAACTTTCTTCGTATGATTATTAAAATAATTTTGACCCCAAAGACTCCTGAAAGCATGTCCAAGACTCCCAGGGATCTGCAAACAGATGACTGTTCTAGCCTATTGCAAAAGTGGCATGTTGCAACAGCACCAGCCCTCCTCTTCTTCACTATCCTGCTTTTGAGAATCTATGTGGCCTTGAGGAGGGCACTTGATCTATCGAGCTTCAGTTTCCTTGTTTGCAAAACAATAGCATTCATTGACTTATGTATTCATTCATTCAACAAATATTTACTGTCTGGTGTTATGTGCGCTGCTAGTGCATGAGGCCCTGAGAATAAAGCCATGAAAAGACAGACTAAATTCTTGCACTCACTTTATGCCCTAGAGGAGACTGAAACAGTACGTGTGTGTGTGTGTATGAGTATTTATTTAGACAAAAACAGTATATAAATATTTAACAAATAAATGAATGAAACCACTACTCTGTTGTACGCACTAGAGATTTCATTGGGTAAATTAAATGAACCAAAGGGCTCTGATAAGAATTAGGGGAGTGGGTGGCACAGTGGACACAGGATGACCAAGGAAACTTCTGTTCTGAGAAAGTGGCATTCAAGTTAAGACCTAAAGGGTTGAAGCTACCAGGCAGGTATCTTTCCAACTCAGATGTCTTCTGATTTTGACAGTGCCCAATGGAGCACCTGAGAAATATCTTTGGGTTCTAAAAGGGGTGGTGAATAAGTGTTGGAAAGGGATAAATAATACCAGTATTAATTAACATATTAACACATATTGTCTTCTGGGCAATGTTTTAAAGAATTTATTTTTATGAACTAATTTAATCTTTACAAGAATTTACTGAAGTAAGGTTCTATTACTCCTATTTTGTGAAAGATAAAAATCGAGATCTAGAGGTCCTGCAGCTAGGAAACAGCAGAGACCCGATTCAGACGCAGAAAGTCTGATTCAACAGGTATTTGCCATTTCCTGAAGTAGGTAGGAAGTATTTACTATTTCTAAAGCACATAGAAATCCCAAGATATGAGTACCTATTATCATTATTATTGATATAAATATATTTTTAAAATACATAAAAGTAATACAAATTGAGTTGATTTTTAAAATTATTTCACAAATTATAGGACATGTTATCTATAGAGCTGGATAAAATTGTAAGGGTAACTTTATTCCAAGGGAATAAAGTTGGAGCTATATTGAAGGGCTAAGGCAAAGAAAAGTATGAACTGCCTGCTTTTGGCCTTGTTTTCACATGAAAGGGAAAGGTTAGTGATCTGAGTGTGTAAGGTGTTGGCTCTCTGAACTGCTCTCGCCTGAAGGGCTATTCTAAGAGCAAAGTGTGGAGGACTCTATGATTGTGCATAACTGGGGCATGCCTCAGGACGGCTTTCAATCCATTTGTTCCAGCTGCCTCTGCGCTCTGGAAGATGCTTCCACTTGCCCTTCCCAGAAATCCTTCCCTACATTATTAAAGAGGCTTCCCTGTTCCCTGCTCATTCATGCGCACTAATCTTGGCCCAAGGAGAGGTTGGGAGCAAGGTCTGGCTGTATTTTCTCTGAGAAGCAGCGCTGAGAGAGCTGCTTTTGAAATTCTCTACTTGACAGTTTTGCAGCTGAGCACCAGGCATGGTCTGTGAAGGCCAAGTTTTTATTAGCAGTGGCTTTTCATCTGGCTCTTAGGCTAAGGTGATCCTGGAACACAGGCATGCTTGGTCTTGAGTTTCTCTTGCGAGAAACAATGGGTTTTGTTCCTTCTGTTTCTTAAGCAGCATGCTCTAAATTGGGTTCATTTTCTCAGGACGAAGTTTTTTAAAACCAGAAATCAAGGTTTTGGAGAACCTAAGGCAATCCATTAGCTGAACAAGAGGGCTGTGAATAAATAATTTTAAATAATTTTCAGAATTTCAAAGGCAGCAGATGATAATGTAGACAACATGGGGTTGGAGATGAAGGTTAACGTAGAGTCGGCACGGTTAGGGGATTCTGAACTGAAGACCTGCCCCATTTTGACAAGCTACCAACAGACCCAGTAAGCATTCTGCTTTGTCATAGATTTATGTCATGTTTTTTTTAGCAAGTGCATTTTTATTGGTGTGGACAAAACATGAATCTGGATATTTTACCACTGCTCTGCTTGGAGCAGCGTCTGAACCATCAGGAAAGAGAATAGGAGTCAGTCAGTCACTCAACCAGTGGTAACAGAGCTGGGCACAGACAATGTGCAGCAAATCAGACAGAGCCTGCCCTTGCCCCAAGGAGCTGCCTACACCTGTGTAGATGCTGTGAGTGGCATTTCCTCCTGCTGACATGCACATGCAGTGAAGTTACTACTTTTAAGATAAATATGAACACTTCATCCTTACAAAAGAGTTAAATAAATGCCTTATTATTACTATTGCAACTGATCATGGGTGATATGGTTTGGCTATGTCCCCACCCAAATCTCATCTTGAATTGTAATTTCCATAATTCTCATATGTTGTGGGAGGTAATTGAATCATTGGGATGGTTTTCCCCCTATTGTTCTCCTGGTAGTGAATAAATCTCCCGAAATCTGATTGTTTTGTAAGGGGAAACCCCTTTCACTTGGTTCTTATTCTCTCTGTTGCCTGCCACCGTGTAAGATGTGCCTCACCTTCCGCCGTGATTGTGAGGCCTCCCCAGCCATGTGGAGCTGTCAGTCCATTAAACCTCTTTCTTTTATACGCAGGGGGCCTTTATATATTACCCAGTCTTGAGTTTATCTTCATTAGCACCGTGAGAACAAACAAATATAGTGGGTAATGGTAGTAAATAATTAAGCATATGTATACCAAGGGTTATTTATGCTGAAGGAAAATGAGCGCAGGTTTTTCATAAGAATGTAGTAAATACAATTTTTAGGTATAAACTCATTCTTCTTCCCTCCACCCCAGAAGATCCAGTTTTCATGTGCCTATGACCCTTCTTGCCAAGATTTAGGCAATAGCTTTCTGTATGCACTGTCCTTGTGGGAGTTTAGATAAATACTAAAACATATAAATTTCTTGTGTTGTTAAATATGTAATTTAATGTGCAGCAGAAACAATAGTCTCGAAAACGAAAGCTTTTGATTTGCAAGTGCTGGGCTTCAGAGAGAAGAAAAGGCTCAGGGCATAAAATATGTGCCACACCAGCAGCTGGGTAGAAAACTCATGAGAGAGAAAAAGTTAGGCTCCACACAACCAGAAGAGGTGACCCTTTCCAGTTGCAATGGTTTCCAGAGAGATGTAGAAGTGGATATGAAGACAGTGTCAAAGCTGCGACATCAATAAATAGGACCCCTCCCCTCCATCCCATCCTAGGGTCAGGGATGGGTGGAATATCCAAGAAGATAAGCTTAATGTGAGGATGACAGAGAGGCTTCTACCTTCCTTCCCAGCTGCAGGCATACTTGGGCAGGGGCTGCCTTAGCTGCCGGGTAGTCTGGGTTGAATAAGGTGCCAGATAGGTGGGCCCAGGTGCAGCTTCACAGCATACGTGCAGCATGGTCCAGTACCAAAAGAGCAACTGAGAGGTCCTGAGACTGCAGCAAGGCACTAAGGGATGAGAGAGTAGATAGAACTGGAGTAGCCTGGGCTTAAAAAAGAGACAATGCACGGTGTTTGCTCCTGGATCTCACAGAACATTCTGGAATGGTGGATATCAACAAAAGACACCAGGGGAAAATGACAAAAACCAGAGGAGGCAAGTACATCCCAAAGGTAACAGACAAAGGCGGAGGGCGGGAGGGGGCCAGGTGGCAACCCCTGCAGTAGTCCTGGATGGGAAAAAGCTCCTGTTTTGTTCTGACCGCTGTTAGGATTGGGGGGAGTTGCATCCGAATGTGTGCTAGATGACAGCTCTAAGGTGATGTGTTAACGACAACAGCTATAATCACTTAATTTATAGGGAAACTGTAGGGGGAAATTGGCAAACTGGACTATGGACAGGGCTTCTAAATAGTTAACGTGAAGACAGACTATACACATACACACACGCACACACACACATATATCACTCACACATATTCAGTCACTGAGGCAATTTCTGCTTATGGTGGAGAAACCAATCACAACAGTGACCAGGCTAAACCTATGCGTTTTGTGGGTGAATTTAAATTTCAAGTGAGTGCAGAGTTGTTTTGGATCATCTCTGCCAAGTTGCTGCCTAGCATGGCATGCCATTCATGTGCCTAGATCAATATAAATATGGATACCCCTGTATGAATTAGGCAGGGAAAATGGGACAATTTGACAGCCCCTTGCTGAGACACAGCAGCTTCCATCCCTGGGAAGGGCCTGAATAGCCCAGTGCAGCCCTGATGTACTACAAGCAAGAAAACAGCGGCCCGGAAAATGCAGAGGCTTTGGAGATGCTGGCTTGACAGACTGAAGCCTGTTTGTCAAACAGGCTGTCACCTGTCAGAGTTTTAAATAGGAGCCATCTATGGGATGTTACATAACTTGCTGGCTCACAACAGCCCCAGTGGAATGGAACGGGGGCAGCACCGATGAGAAGCGGCTGCAGGATGGAGGACAAGGCCCCGCTATTCTTTTCCTTAACGGATTCCCTGCCTCCTGCATTGCCATGCTTGAATACACAACATGGGAATGGAGGTGCCTTCTCTTTAAGGGCTGTGTCAATCAAGCAAGGGACGTTACTTATGGCAAAGTTGGAAAGACAGCAGAGTAGAAAGATGTAAGTTCTCTGTGGTGTCTGGTCCCTTGGGCTAGTGCCTTGGGTGATGCAGCGGGCTCACCCCAGTGCTGCCCTGATCTACCAGGCTGGCCTCACCCTCCCACATAACACGTGCCAACTGAAGGCTGATGGTTGAGCTCAGTTCTCCCCCTTTGGGAAGGGATGTAGGTTCAGTTCCACAGAGGATATGAGATGAGATTTTCACATGTTTGAAATCATAGAATGGTGTGTTTTTTTTTTATGTTCTGTGGACATAATATTGCTGCTTTGGTTTGTCTTCTCTTCCAAGTAGGACCTAGTTCTTTACTGCTCCTTCAGTCAAGTTGAATCCAGTGAGAGAATAATCAGTCACAACTTGCTCTGTGTAGTGGTGTCGTCCTGAGAATCTATTAGCAAAGTAAGTTTGGAGATGAGTTTTATTTTAGAGGCCCTAAGGGAGTTGGCTATTTTAAAGACTCCTGATGTAAGAGCGAATAATTCTATTGTGATGGGATGAATCACTCTCTACTTTCTAACTTATCTGTTTTGTAAGTTTGGAATTTTGCATATTAAGTTGTTCTTCCCTTACGTGTATTAGCCACATATTGCTGAGTCATCAAAGGGCCTGAAGCAGAAAGGAAGACTTTGGATGTAAGTTTTCACATAATCAAATTTTATGTAACCAAAAAGAAGAGCCCTGTTAATAGGTAAAGGGGCTGTACTGAAGTGACTGGAATTTTCATACATTTGTAGCAGTCACCCTGTGTTGGGGTGACAGCATTCTCTGACATGGAAAGTTGAAGATGGTGTACATAAGCTGTTGTTGAAAATTCCCATGGATTGGTTATTGAGGCTGTCATAATTGAGTTGCAGTGTGGTGGTAGCTATGCCAGTGGAATAGCAGCGGTGGCTGGCAACACCCAGTTGTAGTGTATTATTTACGAAAACACAGGGATAACTTTCCTTGGTTAATGCCCTCCCGCACTGACTCTGGGTCTGCCCATGTAATTTCTGATGGTCGATAAGACAATAGCAAAGGGGGCGTACCCAGCAGCTTGAACTTTCGTGGCTTGCCCTTTTTGGCTGCTCTGGTGGATCCTGTGAACACCACCATGAGAAGGAGCCCAGGCTAACCTGTGGATGATGTGAGACATAGGAACAAGTCACCTTTATTGCCCCAGCTGACTTCCCCAACCACCAAGTGAGGGAAGGCCTCATTTGAGCCACCAGCCACTTGCAATAATCAACCCAACCCTTCCAGACAAACTGCCCAAAACTGTCCAGGCACCCTACCAGCATTCATGAAAAATAAGAAAGCTTTGTGGTTCAAAACCACAGTTTTAGGACAATTTGTTAGGCAGCAAAAGCTATCGGTTACACAAGTTAAGATCAGTAAGTTGTAGTATTTTGTTGCGGAGAGGAGCATTGTTGGAATGACTTAGTCAAGGTTGATCCTACTTGGGTACCAAAGCCATGTAACCTGCAATAACTTCATTATATAATGGGGAATTTAAACACTAAAGGATT
Organism: Piliocolobus tephrosceles; assembly: GCF_002776525.5. Taxonomy (NCBI): domain Eukaryota; kingdom Metazoa; phylum Chordata; class Mammalia; order Primates; family Cercopithecidae; genus Piliocolobus; species Piliocolobus tephrosceles. Next base: position 120,227,175 of record NC_045446.1, read on the forward strand.
AATTTAGAAAGACTTGGCCGGGCGCAGTGGCTCAAGCCTGTAATCCCAGCACAGGGAGGCCGAGACGGGTGGATCACAAGGTCAGGAGATCGAGACCATCCTGACTAACACGATGAAACCCCGTCTCTACTAAAAAATACAAAAAAAAATTAGCCGGGCGAGGTGGCGGCACCTGTAGTCCCAGGTACTTGGGAGGCTGAGGCAGGAGAATGGTGTAAACCCGGGAGGTGGAGCTTGCAGTGAGCCGAGATCTGGCCACTGCACTCCAGCCTGGGCGACAGAGCGAGACTCCGTCTCAAAAAAAAAAAAAAAAAAAAAACTTACAGGGACTATGGTTAAATTAGATAGAGGTTTATTAAATAGTTAACCTAGTCACGTATATAAATGATTGAAGTATTTACAATACAGGTGTGAGGCTATCTCACAAATGGATTAGCGGATTCCTGCAGCCATGGACAACTACAGGCAAAGCCTCAGAGTTGGTCCTATCCTGTATAGGTTTCTCCTGGGCCTTCAAATTTGTCCCTGTAGCCTGGTGATCATCTTATGTGATAATAATGTCTCTAGAGAATGTTGGCTACCAGTGCTCTGCAATATCCCTCTTAACTAATTAAAGTCAGATTTATGTTGTTTCAGCCATTTTATTTTAAAAGCTGCCACTGTACTGTTACGCTGTTATTATTAGTAGTGTTTGTTATATCTTTCAGCTATTCCTGTATTTTTGCATTTGCATATCCACACATTGCAGGGCACTGTGGGTGTGAGACATTTGCTTCAGTCTTGTTAGGAGAAGCAACTTTACTTTAATCTGCTGTGCTGTGTAGTTGAAGCATAGCATTGATCCATGCTGGTGACAGCTTTCCTTGACCTCCACTAACAGTGAGCTGTATGACCTTTCTGTGGGCCGTTTGCACCCACTTTTCAATGCTACAATCTCCCTTTAGTTATCTGTCTCCTAAACTTAGGTTTTGAACTTCCTGGAATGTTAGGGGACTCTGCTCTGGCTATGCAGTTGTCCACCTCCCTAGCCACATGTTCTGCATGTGCTGACCAAATTAAGCACACTGACTACACCCACCCCTGGTTAACTTGACCCCTTCAAGAGCAGCAGGAGCCCCCGACGGATGCCCTTCTGCCCTCTCTTCTCATCCTCAGATTCAAGGATTCCCCCCATTATTATGGTCAATTAATTTTGACCCTCTGGTCAATTAATTTTGCATTCTCCTCACAGCCTACTGGGGTGGCCGTGTCTCTTGCCTTATTCATTTTAAATGAGAAGGTCCATAATAGTCCCAATAATCCACTTTTGATGGCTATTTTTGTCTGTCAACCTGACCGGTGTGCCCCCACATCTGGTCACACATTCTAGCTGTGCCCGTGAGGGTGTTTTGTGTGGAATTAACATTTAAACTGATGGACAGAGTGAAGCAAATGGCTCTCCCTATGGTGGGTGGGTGCCTTTGTCAATTTTTGTGTTGCTATGAAAGAATACCTGGGGCTGGGTCATTTATAAAGAAAAGGGTCTGACTTGGTTCACGGTTCTGTAGGCTGTACAGGAAGCATGACGCCAGCATCTGCTTGTGGTGAGGGCCTCAGGGAGCTTCCATTTATGGCGGAAGGTGAATGGAAGCTGACATGGAGAGATTATATGATTTTAAGTGTAAGAAAGGGGTGGGAGGTGCCAGGTGCTTTTTAAAACCTAGAATTTTTTTGCAAACTAATATAGTGAGAAGAGAACTCAGCCATCACCAGGAGGACTGCACTAAGCCTTCATGAGAGATCCTCTCCCATGACCCAAACACACCCTACCAGGCCCACCTCCAACACTGGGGATCACATTTCAACGTGAGACGGTGGCATATCCAAACCATAGAAGTAGGCCTCATCCAAGCCACTGAATCCAGAACAAGACTGCTGAGTAAGAAGGAACTCCCCCTGCCTGACGACTTGAGCTGGGCCATTGTTTTTACTCCAGCCTTCAGATTCAGACAGAAACACTAGTCCCCTTGGATCTTGAGCCTCCTGGCTTTTGGGCTGGAGTTATACATTGGTTCTCCTGGGTCTCCAGCCTGCTGGCTGAAGATTTTGGGACTTCTTAGCTTGTAGAATCATGTGAGCCAATTTCTGTCTTTACACACACAGCCCCACACACACACACACACACACACACACACACACACACACCCCATATTTTGCTTCTTTGGGGAACTCTAATATATATTAATTTGTAAATTATTTGTCCCTGGAGAAAATAACAAATCTTTCTCTCATTTTTTTCTTTTTACTATTTGAAAAATGTCCCCCTTCTCGTATAGTTGTTGAACAAAGCATAAATGGTCATGCTTAACATACATCATCCAAATCATAAATTCAGTTTATTCTAGAAGAAACTGTCAACGAACATTCTAAAATTCTTTAATCCTTTTTCAATCCATGATAAGTGAATTTTATTGAAATTGGAGTTGAGAAGACATTCACTTGGAAGTAAGTATTCCTCTCATGGACTATTTGATAGAATTGTAAAGAAAACAAAACTGCTTTGAGAGAAAGCTGGGAGAGGCTGAGCAGAGATGTGCACGGGGTTCTGGTGAGAATGAGCCCTGTGGAGAGGAAACTTAATTTGACCTCTTATTCTAGGCTGCGATCTAGAGGAAAATGAATTTAATTCAGGCTAGTTCTGTAGCAAAAACTTAGTGATGCCACTGAATTAGGCCTTGAGTGATTTAAAAAATAGAAAAACAATTTAACCTGAGAATAACAAAGAGTGGCCTATGCCATAGTCAAGATGGGCTGAGCTTCTCAGTGCCAAAGGGGCCAAGAAAAAGAGCTCCAGGCTACTGGGGACTGAGGTGAGAGAGAAATAGACAGGAGGTTCCCAGGAGCTGTCCAGGCTCCGTGCAAGAAGAAAACCATGCCAAACAGATTCGAACAACACGAGGCTGCGTCCTTTTGATTTCCTCATTTATATGCAGTTCTACTCCAAGATTCTCTGCCACTCTGCCACAATAGCAGATGCTCCATTGATGGCCTATGTTGTGCTGGAAATCCAGGACACAGTGTGGGGAGTCAACCCCAGAGTCCAGCTAGAGGTAGGGAGGGGGACACATATTTGGAGGGAAGACTGGTCACCCAGGGCCTGGCAAACAGGTCATAGAGCTGTGTTCAAATGCCTGTGGAGCATCGTTCTGTATCAGATTTGCCAAGAGGTGCATATCACTTCGGGGTCTGTGAAGAGAAGGAGCATTCCAGCGAAGAGACTTGCTCTTTTGAACACTGGTGGATTTCCTGGTCACAGGGCAGGACAGCGAGGAGAACAATGCTTTTTTGGAACTGGACTCTCTATGCTGCGTCCTTCTTCTATTTTCTGCTCACATCTGCCAGTTCCTCAGCTGTCGCATGTTTGGGTTTGATGTGGAAGTCCCGGGACATCCCAGTACTAATAGATGCCAGATTGGGAGCTTCCTGCAGCCAGGAGCCTGGTTTCAAGCCTGCTCATTAATGGGTTCCATCTCCAGTAGCATCTCTGTGTCTGTGTCACAGAGAGGGCAGCCACGTGGGAAGCAAAGAGCTTTACTTGGGTGCCTCCTGGGAGTGCTTCAGGAACAGTAGACAGGAGGGAGGCTCCAAGCTGGGGAGGCAGGTGGAGCTTCCAGATCCACAGCAGGGTGAGTTGGGAGGCAGGCAGAACTTCCAGACCCACAGCAGGGTGAACAGTGGCAGGCATGAGTGCCCTCCGGCTGATGCTCACTCACTGACATGCTCATCATACCTCTGACCCAGCAAAGGGGTTTGCCTTGCCCTGTTTAGTGAGCTCGGTGAGGGAGTTTCTCTTGTTGCAGTCTGGTGTATAAGTGTATAAGAGAAAAGTATTCTGAAAGTAGAAGAGAAAAGAGGCAAAAAATCACACTTCCCAGAGCTCTTCTGTAAGCAGGGAGAATTTTCCAGCAGGTATCAATGGTGAAATAAGTTAAAGGAGCTCAGATACTTGTACGAGAAAACTAGAATTGTTATTGTCAAGATTAGCAATATCTCCACTAAAAAAAAAAAAAAGATCATATACATTGACTGTCTTCAGTTTATTTAATTCTTTAATATTTTGGGCATTGTCATTCACTTTCTTCTTTTTGAAACTGGTCTTCAAGTAAGTTTTTGACTCAAGTATAATATATACATATAGATACAGGAAAATGCACAAATTAGAAGTGTACACATAAATTAGTTTTCATAAAGTCAGAATACGCATGGAACCACCACCAAGGAAGTAAGACACTGCCAACACCACAGCAGTCCTCTCATATCGTTTCCTATTCACCTGCCACATCTCCAAAGGTAACCGCTAGCCTGATCTCTAACACCATCAATTTGCTTGGCCGGTTTGAGTGCTCTTCAAAAATGGGATCATATATTGTGTATTCTTTTGTTTCTGGCTTGCAGTGCTAAATAGTATGTCTGTAGGATTTATCCATGTTTTGCATGTAGCTGTAGTTTGTTTATTCTTGTGTAGTGTTTCATTCCATAGATAAAATTTAATGGAGCATTGCAGTGTTAACAGGCATTTGGGTTATTTCCAATTTGTGTCTACTATGAATCCTACTTTTATGAAAACCATCATACATATTTTTTGGTGCCTACATGCACACATTTCTTTTGGTCATCTGCCTAGAAGAGAAATTTCTGGGTCATACATCTACCTTCAGAACATTTTGTACATACTGCAAAATCGTGTTCCAGAGTGGTTGTAACAACTTATACTCCCCAAAATCGTGTTCCAGAGTGGTTGTAACAACTTATACTCACGCAATTAGTGTGTGACAGCTCCAGTTGCTCTGTCTCTTCAGTGACACTTGGTGTTGGTCTTTTTGATGTAAGATGTAGTCATATTTCATGATTTTAAGTCATAGTTCTGTGATCGCTAATGAAACTAAGCACTTTATGATTATTTGGCATTTAGAGCTGTTATTTTGTAAAAGTCCTATTCAAATCTTTTTAGATAGAATTTTCAGAAAGTTAGAATTAGATTACCTGGTATCACCCAATGTTATCTAACATTTGCTTACTTTTTAAAATTAAAATTTTGCTCACTTTTTAAATCGAAATTATGTCTTTTTCTTATTGATGTAAAGGCATAATGAATATATCCTGGATATGAGTTCTTTACCAGTTACATATATTGCAAATATTTCTTCCCACTCTATGGCTTTGATTTTTACTTTTGTAGGCGTGAAAACATACATTTTTAATTTTAACATAGTCCATTTTTCTCTAGGATAGTATTGTTTATATCCTTTCAAAAATTTACATAAATCAAGGTAATGTAGATAGTGTTCTTTCTATCCCCTAGAAAATTTATTTTGTTTTCCTTTTACATTAGAAACTAAAATCCATCTGAAATTTACTTTTGTATATGACATGAGGTAGAAAGTAAAATTTTATTCTTTCCAGCGTTGAAGTTAAATTCATTCAGCACCATTTATTGGAAAGATTATCCTTCCTTTACTCTGCCACAGTACCAACTTTTTCATAAACCAAGTGACTGTATTTATGTGGACTTATTTTTGGGCTCTCTATCCAGTCACTGCACACACTGCACTTTCTTAATTAGTGTACCTTTATAGCTACACTGAATGAGTCATGGTATTTAGCAAGTTAAGTCCCCTAACATTGTTCTTCTTTTTCCAGATAGCTATGGTTATTTTTAGCCCTTTGTATTCTGATAATTTAAGTATCAACTGGTCAATTTCCACCAAAACCTACTGCAGAGGTATTGATTCATACTGTATGGAATCTATGCATTAATTAAAGAAAAATTGGCAGCTTTAAAATATTAAATCACCAATAAATAACATGTTCCATTTCTCCATATATTCAGATTTTCTTTAATTTCTCTTTGTAACAATTTATAGTTTTCTTGCATAAATATTGTACATCTTTTTGTTAAGTTTATTCCCAGCGTTTGATGGTATATAAACAATATAGTATCATTGTAAAAATGTCATTATTGGTGGTATGTAGAAATATAATGATTTTTGTGTAATTAATGTGATATTTATTGACTTGCTATACCTGTGTATTAATTATAATACTTGCTTTTTGTAGATCATTTTACGTTTTCTAGGTTCCCCATCATGCTACCTGTGAATAATGATGGCTTTATTTTTTCATTCCAATTATGATGCCCTTTTCTTCCCTGCCTACTTCATAGTCTGTAATTTCCAGTACAGTCTTGAATAAAGACGGTGATAATGGTTATCTTTGTCCTGTTCTTAGACTCAAAGGAAAGTTTCCAAATTCCATTAAATGTTAGTGCCATAGTTTTGTTTTTTTTTTTTTGTTTTTTTTTGTTTTTAGATAATTGTCATCAAATTAAGAAAGCTCTCATATTTCTATTTTGGTAAGAGTTTTGTGTCATTTTAGATCATAAATGGTGTTGAATGCCATCAAGTCTTTTGCATCTGAGGAAATGATATCTTTTATTTAGTCTACAATTTGCTCAATTATATTATTTTGTTTTAGATTTGTGAAACTGTGATTTTGAGAAAGAAGGCATGTACTTTTATCTCTTTTATAATATTTGGGTCATGTTTTGATAAGAAAGTTATGTTGGCCTCATAAAACCAGTTAAGTTCAATCTGCTGTGTAACACATTTGTAGGGTTTGTAATTTCAGAGTTTATTTTCCAGTTCAAGAATTTCTGTTAGAGATAGGTATAGAGATTGCATTCTCCAGTGAAATTCTTCATCTTGTCATTCATCTTATTGAACATATTCATTACAACTATTTTAAATTCATTTTTGAAAAGCCCAATCTGTATCGTATGTGACTGTTTTCTGTTACTATTTTTATTTTGATTTTGTCAATTAGTACGTTTGGGTTTTTTTTTTAAAAAATACCAGACATTTTATATAAAGAATTAAACGGCTCTGGTTGATGTTGCCTTTCTATAGAGCAGTTTACCTTACTCTCTGACAGCCATTAGAATAGAAACAAATCACACCAATCCAATCACGGAGTGAGCTAACAAAGGCAGGTTCCCCACTGCAAAGCCACTTCTGGGTCTTTCTTACTCCTAGAATCTAGCACTTCAAAGGTACTGACTGAGATCCAGAATATAGCAAATGCCCCCAACACATTATTAAATTAATGAATAAGTGAATGAATGTTGGTAATAAGGAGGAGAGTAAATTTGAAAAGAATGATGAGAAGATAAACATTTCCAAGTGATAAATTAGATTCAAGAAGAAAGGGGAAGAGGGATCACCAATGGTAAAAACTTTCCAGCCTGTGAGTGCTGGTACTACTGATAGCAGAGTCAGTCACTGGGAGCAGAATGGAGGTATTTGGAATGAAGATAGTTAGAGGGAGGAAATAAGGCAGAATATGAGTTCCATTTTCAGCTGGTTAACATTGGGTGATATCAGGTAATCTAACTGCAGACTTACGGTAGATGGCTAAATATATGGGGTATGAATGAGTGGTTTGAACTGAAGGAGAGAAAGATGTCACGTTACCTCCGGCCTGAAAGTTACAGAATGGGCCAATTTTATAAGTTTATATAGCTATGTCAGCTGTTTAGAATGAGATTTGTGGATATAGCACGAGGAAATTTGTACCAAATGAAAACTAAAACTAAAACTTGGAAATTCTGCCTTTTGAAAAGTCCAACTATGACTTGAGTTGCCTTCTAAGTTCAAAGATACTTTGAATGAACAAGCAGAAGATATCTGTTCATTATTCTGAGAGGAAACCCTCAAGGGGCTGTCTTTTCTGCTCATTCTCCTGGATCCCTCAGTCCCAGGACCACTAAGCATGGTAAGAGGAAACATTTCTTAAATAAAAGAAATCACCTTTATTGCTTCCTCAGTACTCCCTACATAAGCTCTTGGGTAGTTTTTTAGGTCTTGATTAGTCTACATTCCTGATCACCTTAATTGTTCTTATATTTGCCTTACTGCACATCTACAGGTTAATCAAATACATAATTCAGTACCAGAAAATGCAGTTTGGCTACAAAACTCACCTTTGTGGCATGGTAAACATTGTGTTGAAAGTTACTGAACCATTTAAATGTATTTACATTCATGATTTCCAATTGTGAGCCTTTATATTTTCTGTGGAAAATGTTCTAGGCAGTCTCATCATAGCCCAGAACCACATTTCTCTCTTTCTGGGAGTTCATAGATCAGGGCACCAAGTAATTCTGGCTTCTGCTAAGACTCCAACATGAATTACAGCCCTATGTTCCAGGAGCCCTTTAGTATCCTAGGGTTTGTAATAGATGTTTCTAATTCTCATGAAATTATTGAACAAACATCAAGAAAGATGTTTTACAATGTAAAGCTAATGCAAAGGGTCGTTAACATTGTTATTCTAGACAATCAGCATGATTTAGCCAAGACCTTTGACAAGGGTATACACCTGTCTGTGTATAATAGGCCTCTGTTTATTACCCAAGCTATTAATTAGACTAAGACTAAAGATGGGGTGGGGTGCATACTCCAGAGAGTGTCTAAATGGCGAGAGCATGAGCTAAGAGGTTGCAGTGACTCCTTCATAGAAGGGACATCAGCTGCTCCTGTTCTGCCGTGGGCACTGACACAACAAGAGGCTGACCTTACATGGCCTGAATGCCCTGCTCCCTAAACTCAAATTGCATCTTCTCCCAGAATTCCATATAAAGTGAAATCTAAAAGCAGCCTGTGTCATTTCTACTATTGTGATGTATCCTTACCACTATTTTGGGTATTTGGATCTCCTGAAATGTATGCCTTTCTCTAACAGACTTCACCAGTGCTGAGTTATTTCTTCTTCATTGTTGGGACAGCATATCTAATACAGGAATAACTTGAGTCTCTGGTTGAATTTTGGTAAAGTAAGTGAGAAATTACCTTGCAGTATTTTTTATTTTTTATTTTTGAGATGGAGTCTCACTCTGTCACCCAGGCTGGAGTGCAGAGGCACAATCTCCGCTCATTGCAAACTCCGCCTCCCGGGTTCACGCCATTCTCCTGTCTCAGCCTCCGGAGTAGCTGGGACTACAGGTGCCCGCCACCACGCCCAGCTACTTTTTTGTATTTTTAGTAGAGACGGGGTTTCACTGTGTTAGCCAGGATGGTCTCGATCTTCTGACCTCGTGATCTGCCCGCCTTGGCCTCCCAAAGTGCTGGGATTACAGGTGTGAGCCACCACAACTGGACTTTTTTTTTGGTTTTTGTTTTTTGTTTTTTTCTATTTTTAGCAGAGATGGAGTTTCACCATGTTAGCCAGGAAGGTCTTGATCTTCTGACCTCGTGATCCACCTGCCTCAGCCTCCCAAAGTGCTGGGATTACAGGTGTGAGCCACCGTGCCCGGTCCACCTTGCAGTATTTTTTTAATTAAAAAGTAAAATAATACTTCTTTAGAAGCACATAAAATAAACAACATACTTAATTAACTACCACAAGAACAAATCAAACAATACCAAAATGTTTGATAAATGGCCAAGGAAAACGCACATGAGCTATGCATTGTCTTTCTTAACTAACTTGTAACCTGTTTACCTGTCACTCAAGCCTGCTCACAGCTGGGCTTTCTGTAAAGCCATCTATATACTCGAGCTGGGTAGCAAGCTTCCATTGTCCCCTGCTCCATCTCGTACACATGTCATTCACAGGTTGGTAGGTTCAGAGTCAATGTCCTTGTCCCTTTTTCTTACTGCTTGTACTATTTCTCTGTTCTCCATTATGGCTCATTATCTTTCGTTCCATTTCTTGTGGGTTGGGTCATTATCCATATCAATCATTGCAACCTACACTAATGCCTTTGAATTCTTGTTATATGTCAGATATTCATAGATTTCCAAATGCTTTAAACGAATTATCTAATTTGATACAGGAATTTGATTCCTTGTTTTTGGATGAAGATATGGAGGCTTTGGAGGTACAGGTACTACACTGACTGTCCCCGCAGGAGGTTAGTGGCACAGCTGTGAGGGAAGCACACCCAGTCTTTTCTCTACCTTCCTGATTGCAGAGAGACTGTAGTAAATCCCTCAACTTTGATGTGCCTGTGAGTTTTATTACAATGCAGATTCTGATTCCGGGATCTGGGATGGGCTGAGAGTCTCCATTTTTAACACGCTCTGTCAGGAGGGTGGTGTCACTGGTCCTGGATCACCTCTGAGTGCCCAAGGCCAAGAGGGAATTCTTTCTTCCTTCAGGAATGGGGTGGGGGGAATGGAGGGTAGGAAAATGTCCCTCACATCAACTAAAATCTGAAAGTTTCTTTCTATTGCATTTTCTAAATCCCAAAGGGAAAATAAATTCAGTCTTTTTTTTTCCCCTCCCTGCCTCCATCTCAACAGACTGCCCCTGTGGACAGCGTGGGGGAGGGCTCTGTGTATTCCAGAGGGTCTAGCACAGCTTTGCCCCTCTGTTTTTCAGCAAACACCCCTGGAGGATGAGCTGCAACTGGGCAAGTGCAGAACGTTTGATCTTCTTAGGAAGGCTCTCTATTGTTTGCTTCAAAAATGCCCCGAGGCTGCCAGTTTCCCCAGTTGAGGCTTTAAACATATGATGGCCATTTATCTATTTTCAGTCCTTTCAAATTCCTTCTCATTCTTGTGATTTGGGACAGGGGAGAGGGCAGCACCTGAATGGCCGCTCCTCGCCATTCATTATCCAATAGATCTCTATTAAGCCAAAGAATTTTTCTGCAATTGTTTCTTTCCTTCTCCGGATAAAGACCTCCTTTCACCCATTATGTGTCTGATCATTTCGCTGCCCTTTTCCGAAACTTCACTTTGTTGGCTCTGCTTTCTTTGAGGCAAAGATGATCAAAGCAGCTCTAAGCATGCCGGCAATTTTTACAATAAATAGCATTTTCTGGGTTATTTTTCATTTCCATTTTAATGCAGCTCACTCACCTTGCTGGTGCTTTAAACTGTCCCTGTGCATTCTCTGTGGCTTTATATCAAACAGAAAAGTCATTTCAGATTACAACAGAGTACTTGTCCCAATCCCAAATTCACCTTAATTTTGTGATTGAAAAGATGCAGTAACTTGTAGCTCCATAATGGTTTCCTTTTCTTTTTCCTTTGCACCTCTTTTTTGTTGTGGTGGTTGTTGATTTTGTTGGAAGCACAGTGATCTGCTGCCATAGCCAGGAGTAAATTTGAGTAGAATCAGGCATTTACGAGTTTTTCAAGCTTCATCAAATCGTAGACATTTCCCCTGACAAAATAGTGCTTCTGGAGCTTGTGACACTTCTCACTTTCTGGGTCTTCCAAACGGGTAATAAATCACCTACCAGTTGCATCTGTTTCTGCTTTTTCAACTCCAGCTTACTCTTACTACTACTACAACTATTTGCCAGGTAAGAGCAGTTCCTATTAATGGCGAAAATTCATTGAGCACTTACTATGTGCCAGGCATATTTTAAGAACATTACATGTGTTAACTCGTTTAGTCCTCGACTCTGATAGGTTCAATTATTATTCCATTTTACAGATAAGAAAATTCAGGTGCACGGAGCACTTGACTATGGCCGTATCGTTAGTAAGTGGAAGAGGCAGGATTCAACCCAGTCACTCTGGTTCAGAGCCTGAACTTTTGAAAACCAATCACCTTCTCACTATGTCATAGGCAGGCATGAAGTGCTTCCTATGCCTTATCTACACTTCAGTGATAGTATGCCCTATTTGGAGAACTTCGTGTTTCTATCTCTCATCCAAATGAAGCTACATCTCAGTCTGTCACAAAGACCTTACTGATTAAAGGAGTAAGCAAAGCTCAGAGCCTCCAGCTACAAATAATGAAGGCAATGCCATGACTGTCACCTCGGATATTAAAGGGTTTGCCCATAGTAGACACTGAGCACGTTGAGGACAGGAGCCCTGCTTTCTTCATCTGTATGTGAAATCTGTGCTAGTCTCTGAGGAAGACTGAAACCCACTTCTTTCAGTGGTCCAGGGATTGATTCACAGGCACATAGAATCTGAGAGGAGTGAGTGTGGAAGGGTGGGTGGGGAGCTCCTAATTGAACTACTTCCTTTATTGCAAGGGCTCTGGAAGGTGGTTCCACATTCATCTTGTTTTTTCTAAATTCTTTTTCTTCTCCCTGCACTTTGAACAATCCTTTCCCTGCTCGTGCCTGGCAAATTTTGTAGCTTCCTCTGATCAAACGTTGTTGTCTTTAGAGGAGAGAAAGGGAGAGTCTGGTTTTGATGTAACTGTTGACTGTACAGAACTGAGGTGCTGAGCTCATTTTCCCCCAAAGTTCCTCTTATGTCTGTAATTCAATACACTATCACCGTAAGGATTCAAAGACCCCCGTTTGTTCCATCCAGGAAATCAATTCCATTGCTTTTTGCGAGCTAGCACCCTGGCCTCAGAGAGGTCCTCCTCACACTGCTTTATATTCTGCAGCTCTTGCAGGTGGCAGGGAAGGGTGGAGGACCCAAATAACACACCTCAAATCCTTCGTGCGCATGGGATTCATCAAGACATCTCAGTTTCCCCATGATGGCCCAGGCATGTCCCTCAGTGTTCGGAGAGGATAATGCTTTCCTTGCAAAGCTCTTGGTTAGTGATCCTGCTCCTGTACAACGCCAAAGGCAATGCCCAAGCATAATAATCAATTTTGGAAGTGTTGAAATCCTTTCTTGCTGTTCCCTTAGTTTTCTCTCCCATCTCTATTTCCTGTTGACTCTGTACTCCGAACAGAGAGAAGGAAAGTTGTTATGCTAGTGTACAGAAAGCAAAACTGAGGCAGAGAAGGATTGGCCTTTGGTTTGATTCCATAACAGTTCAAAGCACAGGCCCAGCACTTGGCTCGGTGACAGTTGATCAGAGCAGCCTTTACTCTCAGTCAAGGACATTCACTCTCCATTGTGGGGAGTTGAGTTCCAGAATCCAAATGCAAATACAAAATCATATCAAAGAGTGTTTAATATAACATAGTGACAATAATAATGACACTTGCATTCATGTAGGGCTTTCATTGACTGACCATGCTGTACAAAGTATATCTGTAGATCACCTTCCAGACTCACATGAACAGAGTGCTATTTCACTGGTGCAGTACAAAGTTAAATCAGTAGGAAATCTTTCAGTTATGGGTAACAGAGGTTCATTTTATGTTTTATTATAACAAAGATGTGCTAGTTGGTAGTGGCTTATGTAGATTTAGCAGTTTAATAATGTCAGGGCTCAAGGTCGTATGTCTGCAATGCTATTGACCTTTTCATGGTCATAAAATGGCTGCAGCAGTGCCAGAAATCATGTCCTACATTCCAGTTAGGAAGCATGGCACAGAGTATTTTTCTATCAGGGAGGAAAACCCTCCTTGTTTCCATGTTATTGCCTAAAATAGGATTAATGGGCTGAGCTATGTTTCCTAAGATCAAAAGATCCCCTCTGATTCCTAAATAAATATGGGGCAAAATTCTGCCTGTTAGCAAGAAAAACCAGCTTTTGGGGAGGCAATTAGCAGTACCTGACACAAAAGGATATTGGCCTAGAAGTAAAATGAACAAAGAAGTCAGGTCTTTTTCTTCCATTTGCTAACTGAGGCACATTGTAAAACTCTTTATGCCTCTGTGCTCTTACCTATAAATTAGGGATAATAATAGCCTATTCCTCTCACAGGGATGGAGTGAGAAAATATACATATGCAGAAATGTTTTGAAGATTGTAACGTACTGTGGAAAAGCAAATTATTACATCTAGGGCATTTTTTTCACTTGAGGGGATATTTAGAAAGCATAAAACTGTCTCTTCCTAATGTAACTCATAACTAGATAGAAAACCCAAGCTATTCCTATGCAAAATTTGGAGTAATCTAAGGTTTAGCTATCAACTCAAGACAACAATAGTAAAGTTATTAAAAGCAGTAAAAAGGGACAATAAAATATAATGGTTAAGAGATTCGTAGTCACACACACCCGAGTTGAAGTCCCAATTTCAGCACATCTGAGTTGTGTGATCTTGGGCAATTCACTTACTTTCTGAGTCTCACTTTCCTCATCTGTAAAGCAGAAATAATTCGTCCGTCACAATGCTTTTGAGGTATTAAATCACTTCAAATATATACAAAAGAACACGTAGCACAGTGGCTGGCGTTGGAGATGAACTTAATAAATGTTAATTAACAAATAGCAGTCGTTATGCAATTTACTAGAAATTTTTCCTCCCTTCAATACTTCCTCCACCCCTTCCACAGCCAGGTGTTCTGTGTCTCAGGGCAGTGACGGCCTTTTAACATATTGAACATGTCCTGAATTATCTCAACCCTCCCATGAGTTACCCCAAGCTCCAGATTAACCTTTTCCCAGGATGGTTATTGACAATTTACTCTCGATCTTTGCCTCCTGTCTCTTGATTTGTTTTGGATTTACAAGGAGACTCTGTTTTCAGCCCTGAGGTTGCAAATGAACTCATTCCTCTCTTTGCCTGAATCTTGGCCCCTTGTTACTGACTGAGTGAAAATGGCCCTAGCTTTGTTTTCAACTGGCTTGGAGGACAGCAGGGAATAAGACATGGCAAAATGTCAGGAGGCCTGTCAGGAGAAGGGAGACTCTCAGATATGGGTCCCTCTCTCCTGTGTCAGTCCCTATAATACCTGCATGAAGATGCTTCAGAACTTTGGGAGAAAAGGAAGAAGGTTGCCAATAACCTCCAGCAACCTTAGGATTTTTGGCATAATTCTTTTCACCTTAAAAAAATGTTTTACATGTGAAGGCTGTTGTTTAAAGACTTGTCTGAAGCTAGTTTCTTTCATTAGAAACATACACAGTGAATGAATTACAACAGGAGCACACTGTAATTTCAGTTAGAATTGCAGGACGGCTGGACCATGGAACAGGGGTTTTAACCCTGAATGAGTTAAAAAAGAGGCTGCGCATACCCCGCCTCTGCTATAAAGCAGGAGAGTTATTATTAGTAGTAGTAGTAGTATTAGTATTAGTATTATTTTGAGACAGAGTCTCACTCTGTCACCCAGGCTGGAGTGCAGTGGTGCGATCCCAGCTCACTGCAACCTCTGCCTCCCGGGTTCAAGTGATTCTCCTGTCTCAGCCTTCCGAGTAACTGGGAGTACAGGCACCCACCACCATGCCAGCTAATTTTTATATTTTTAGTAGAAATGGGCTTTCACCATGTTGGCCAGGCTGGTCTTGAACTCCTGACGTCAGGTGATCTGCCCGCCTCAGCCTCCCAAAGTGGTGGGATCACAGGCATGAGCTACCGTGCCTGGCCTAAAACAGGAGAGTTATTGTGTAATGTCAGTCGTCTTTCTAAGCATCCCTCAGCTATAGCCACTCTTGCTTCCTGATCTGAGTGTATTCCTCCCTCCCTCTTGGCCAGAACCGGCAGTGGAATGGCAAGCTTAGGCCCATTGGGTGGTGGGGAAGAAACTTCAATGATGAGCTTGGTATAGACCAGCAACCCCAGATACCCACCAAATTGCAGCCTCCTCTCTCTCTTCCCGACAATTCTTACACGGTGTTCAATCTGGAGGGTGGATTTCCCAGTTTTTACATTGAGAGCTAGTGTTCATTTTGGAACCAGGATCTGTTTACCTGGGCTTTACACCTGGTCTTTCTTACCAACCTCCTCCAGCAAGGGCTGAAACAGGCTTCATTCTTCAGCCCTGAGCTAGGTCCCACTGCGAGTAGATGATCCCTGTGCCCAGAAAGCCCAGTTACTGTTGTCGTCCTGAGCACTTGCCACCAGTGCCTACGTTGAGCCCACGGACAGGACAGCTGAGCTGCCAGGTACCAGAATCACAACAATTTCTTCCTGTCAGACTCTGTCATCCTCTTTCTACAGAGCTCCCAAAACTAAAAGCCTGAGCTTGCTCTGTAGCTAATCCGCCGGAATCACAAGAAATCATATATTTGTGCATGAACTTTCTGATACATTTAGAGTCAAGCTTTCTGTAATATCCTGGGCTACCGTACCTGAGGAATAGGGCTACATGCACAGGTGCTGGGACAGATACAACTGGGTTCGAGTCCTGAGTCTGCACATGGTAGCTGTGTGTCCTTAGGCAAGTCACTTCCTTGTCTGAACCCTCAGTTCCTCATCTGCAAATGACATAGTGAAACTCACCTTCACAGTGAGGCAATGCGTCTAACACAGCAAGACTAGTTTCTGGCACACAGTAAGCGGCGAGGCAAAGTCCTCGTTTTATTACCATGCAAGATTCGGGAAGGGAAACCTGTTATTTAATCCTGGGATACATCGCTGCAATTTAAAACATAGTTTTAAGCATTGAAATAAGCAGAGTTGCATGGTGAAGCAGAGTACAACATTCATATAAATCTTTCAGATTAAACAGGCAACTTCCTAAAACTTTCTTTTTGTTGTGTGTTGCTTTGGGCTCCCCCTCTGACAGCCTAAGGGGAGAAGCTTTTTTCTCTGCTCTTCAAGGTATTTCAAAGACTTCGGTAATAAACAATAAAGCTTAAGTCACAAAGGGAAGAATACAGGAAATATATTTGCAGGGAGAAGATCAACGTGTTAGCTATGGATGGTTAAGAAGGAGGTTTAGATTATTCTTGGCTCTTTTTACACAGACATTTACCCCTATTTCCTTGGTCATCTCTGTCCAGCCCCTCCCACCAAACAAACGCTCTCTTCACGGATGTAGGGAAGATATTGTAGGAATTGTTATCTGGAGGGAAGCTGGTTTGGAAGCTTTGTGAGTAGGAATAAGTTTCTCAAATTCTTTGGACCTCAGTTTTCTCATCTGGTAAATGGGGTTTCTAATACTTACCTCACAGCATTGTGGGATTAGATCTATGTCTCTAAGCTACCAGCCACATTTCCCAGCCCTACCCAGAATCAGAGCTGTTACCAGCCTGGCCACAGTCACCTCCACCATGACCTGGGCTCCTGCAACATCCTTCAAGCCAGTGTCCCTGTTTCTGTTCTTTCCCACCCTGCCTCCAATAACCAGAGTCCAACCAGCACATCTTTGAGGAACTGCACTAGCTTCATACCTTTTATCTCCTGCAGCTCTCTGTTGGCTTTGCATTATGCTTGGAATAAAATCCAGGCTCCTTACCAGCATTAACCCAGGCTGCCTCTCCTCTTCATGCTCCAACCTTCTCCCCAGGACCACACTTCACTTCTTTGTGTTCCTGAGCACATTCTTGTCCCAGAAACTCAGCCTGCCAGCCCCTCTCCCAGTTGTCCCTTGTTCCGGTCACCTCGAGGCTGATCCATTCACATCCTTCAAGTCCCAGATGAAATGCCACTTCCTGTGTGAGAGAGAAGGCAATGGAACCCCAGCGAGAGACGGTGAGCCCTGAACTAGAGCTTCTAGCTGATTTCCCTCCTCCTGGCCTCACTCTTTTCAAACCCAACCTCCGCATGGCTCAGAGAAAGAGAGCTAAAGGGTGAACGGGTCACTCTTCTTCTTAAATCTCCTAATTCCTCCCCGCGATTTGGAGGATAATGTTCAAGCTCATGAATTTGGCCTGTAAGACCCACCACAGTGCTTCTGCAGACCTGTCTCCCTTGTGACTGGTCACAGCCCATGCTCCCGGTACCCCAATCTGTTTTGCTGTCATGCTATCATTTCTCAATCCTGTATCTTTTGTTCACGTTGCCCTGTGTACCTGCAGTACCCTCTTGGCACCTACCTCCTCCAGGAAGCCAAGCCACCCAGTTTGCCTCCGATGTCCCTCCTCATATCCCCATCAATCTCTGGGCCTAACCTGAAGCTGCCTCTCTGCTTGGTGTCATTTCTTGATGTCTTTATGACCCTAGGGTCTCACTAGATTGCTGCTTCTCAGCGTCTCTGCACTGCCCAAGGTGCACGGTGCACCCCTAGGGTGTTACTCGGTGTACGCTGAATGAGTGAATAAATAAATGAACCTGTGATTCAATAACCATCTATTTTTTGGTGCATTTGCTTATTTGATTCATTTTGGGCATTATGAACTCTCTTCTGCTACACTAATATAACACAATGTACATACTCATCTGACTATATTTTGGTCAGCTAATCAATTCTGTTTGCTACTCCCTTGTCTTTTATGTGCTTCTATGTAGCTGTGTGAAATGATACCCATAGCTATCATTTATTCAGCACTTACTCTGTGCCAGACACTGTTTAAAGGCTTCTTTCCATGTGTTAAGTCTTGTGATTTTTTTCAAAGAACCTTCTCAAGAAAGCATTATTATTATCATCATTCCTTTTTGCAGATGATAAATCATAGGCAGAGGGCATAATTTTCCCCATCACACAAAACTGGTACATGGCAATCCCAGTCTTGAGGCCTATACATTGCTGCTCCAGGGCCTGGTACTCACCACTGGATGGTACTTTCCTTCTTCTGCCAGAACCAACCTCTTCTCTCAGTGAGGCAGCCCAGAACATCACTTGTCCTCATTCTGGTGTTCACAGGACCAGTCCGAGGCACATTTTGTGTTTTCCATGTTCACACTTGTCATTTCCACATCCTTGTTTCTCCTTTTTCTTACCTGATGCTGTCATGTGACTCCTTTATGCTTAGGATAGTGGACCAGAATCATCTGGAAGGCTTCGTAAAGCACGGACCATGTATCCCACTCCAGACTCTCTGATTCAGGAGGTCTGTAATGGGGCCCACGATCTGGGGCTTCTGGCAAGTTCCCAGGCGCTGCTGCTGCTGCTGGTTCAGAGGCTGTGCACTGAAACCTGTAGTCTGAGGCCACTTGCAGCTCTGCCCTGCCTCACCTCCCCAGCACATGGCCTTCCAAGTTCTTTTCTGATTTTCTCACTCCCAATCTCCAGTTTTACTTGTTCTAGTGCTTACTGCCCCAGGGACTTACTCTGGCCCCTGCACACTTGACATATGTAAGAGTGTTGTGTATAACTGGGTATTTTGTCACCCCACCTAAGTAGCTGATTTGCTTCCATCTGGAAGGGTGGGTGGAAGGAAGGTGGGCGAATGGGTGATACTCAAGCTCTCACCTGTAGGCATCACACCATGTTGGTAAATCTTTCCCACCTCTGTGCAGGTCTGGTCTTGGCAGGGATCCATCCAAGTAACCGACAACCCTCCTTTTCACCCATAATGCTGCAGAGAAGCCCAGCCTTATCTATGCCTTGTTCTTACTGCACACCACTCAGGGAATCACATTAAAGCAAAGAATGAGATTTGCATACAGGCATTCAACAAAGAATAGACTCCCTAAGCAGGAAACCACACAGCCCATAATTGCTGTAGGTATCTAAGGTGTCAGGTCCCTGCTACCCAGTGAGGCTGCAAACCAGCTTTTTCGTCATAAAGGAATGAGCTGCCAATGATTTTCATAGCTTGATTAACGCTCTTCAAACCCATCTCCATTGGGTGCAGAAGTGAAGCCCGAGGAAGATGGATGTTTCCTATTACTTGACGTAATGACTGTGAGGCAGGCTAATGAAACCTTTACAGCCCGAGTTTGCAGGAAAAAAAACAACAAACACAGATCAATACCTGAGTTACAGTTCCAATGCATTGATAAATGATGACAGACTGTGGGCCCGGCCCCAGTATAAAAGGGAGCAGGAAGAAAGGTTGGGGGATGTTGAGAGAGAACTGGAGGCAGAAACAAGAAGGGTTAAACCACAGTGTGGACCGATGGGCCAAAGGGCACCAAGAGGAGGTTGTGAATCTGAGCACGTGGGGGTCAAGGGAAAGAGAAGGACCAGACAGCCAGGAGGTGAGAGGAAGTAAAAACGGGGGAGGCTGCACCGCCAGACTTCCTTCACTGAAGGAATCGGGTCCACAAGTGAGACTGGGACACGCGCCCCGGCCAGGCTGCTCTCATCATGAAATGGGAAGCCCTTCTGATCTTCCCCCCGCACTAATTAAAACCTCAGCCCCACTGCTTGCATTCCCAGTTCTCATTATGATTTTCTTCTGGTGACACAGGCATCCCTTTGTTTCCTGAGTCCTAGAATCAGGTCCCCGACGAGGAACAACGATGCCTGGACTCAGCTTCAGCCTCTGTTCTTCTGCTGTTCAGAAGCCACCCTCCAGCAAGATGACCCCAGCTGCTGGCTGGGGCAAGCCCAGGAATTCTCGGCTTCTGACACATCGCCCATTCATCTTCTCCGACAGTGTTCCCGTGCACAACTTGTGGCTCGGGTTGGAAATGCAACGTGGAAAAATGCATAGCTGTAACACCTCCTCCAAGGCCTCAGTCTCTCTGCTCATATTCACTGAGGCTAGTGACACCCCACTTCCCACTCGCTGGCCCCTCCTCCTCCCCTTCCAACATAATATGCTGTTTACTTATTTATTGCGTTCATTGTCCTTCTCACCCAAATCTATTCTAGAAAAGGTTTTTGTTTTGTTTTGTTATTTTTTTAGCGTTTTGCCCATTGTTGTACCCCCAGTACTTAGCATCCCACTTGCTACACAGCAGACACTCAGTAGATACTGGTTGAGTGAAGAAATGATTGAGGACCAGTCATCATGCTTTTGTCCTAGCCTCACTGGGAACCAGCTATACAGCTATTGCCCTGTGTCTCAGTTTCCTTATTGGGAAATGGGGATAATAATCTCTAAAGAAACAGATGGCTGCATATAGGCAAACTATTTATATGTTTATATATTCCTATCTGTAAAGTATTTGTATATTCACATATGTAAAGTAAAAATGTAAAGTGTTGGATAAATGTAATGGATCCACACTATTTACAGTGCATGGACACCTGTCATGATAAACAAACTGGAGAAGCAATCACTAGCAAATACATCATATTAATATGTGTGTGCCCCCAGGAAAACCTCCACATTGTTGAAACTGCTACCTGCTCTAATCTCCTGTTTGTGAAGATTAGCCCTATTTCTTTATCCAAAAAGAAGTTCTTTTGGGGGCCCAGCACCCCAAAACATTAGATCCCAGGCCATTGCACTATGTCTAAGGGGTATGTTGTATAAGATGTGCACTTAGTGGAAATTGGACAAAAGGCACTATATATAGAATGTGAAAGTGGAGTTTTCAGGACCTGTGCTTTAAATATCAGGCATGACATCATCACCAGCACCTCCAGGAGCAGAGCCGGAGGCAGGATTCTCTGGGGAGTGCATTTCTTCCAGTTCTGCTGATGCAGGAGAGATGGGTGAATCAGCAATAGGCGGCTGAAAGTTTTGATAATCACAATTTGCTCTGGGTGATAAAGTGGGACCTGGACTGAGGGAAACAACTGGGTATCTAACTAGGCTAAGCAAGAGGGCTCAGGGGACTGGCAGGAGAAGGACACAGTGCTTTTACCTCCTGATCAAGCCTTTTCCATCTGGTCATTTTATTTGTCAGTTTTCCCCATTTCATTTTCCAGGCTGTTCCCTGACTGTTAGCTCTTCTGCCAATAGCTCAGCCAATCATTCTGCCTTGGGAAGGTTGCCTGGCTAAAGTGCCCAACATGGCCCCACCTAGGCCTTTTCCTATGAGTACCTCTCTCTGTGGCCCAAGCTCTTCTCCAGTTCCCCAGCGATATTAGGTGTGGGATCCACAGCATGCCTGTAGCAGGGAAACCCAGCCACTCTCATCCTGCCCTTTTTTTTTCTTATGAAACAGGGTTGTGGGTTGAGTGGGAAGGGGCCTGAGGGGGTGAGTTTAGAGAAAGGAGACTGGAAATGAGATTCCCAACTCCATCATCATTAGCAATGTGACTTTGGGGATATTGCCACACCTCTCTGAGCCCCATCTTCCTTCATACCAAGATGATAATCCCTCTCTCATAGTCTCTGGAATCAGAGACCAGGAGATGCAAGTGCTGACACATAGTAGGTGAGGAGTACATGACTGTTGAGTATACACAATGGTCTCTTGAGAGCTGTCTCTACTCTTGAATTTTTGAATTCCTAAAATCAGAAGGGAAGAAAAACCAACATTGAATAAAAGTGCTAGACTATAGTAGGTTCCTGGTGTATGTCATCATATCACTCCCCTCAACAGCCTTATAAACTGAAGAGTAGTAGTCCACTGCTCTGCTTTGCATATGTCCCCCAAAAAGCATGTGTTGGAAAGTTAACCCTCAATGCAACAATGTCAAGAGGTGGAGCCTGATGAGAAGTGATTAGACCACAAGGGCTCTGTGGTTATGAATGGATTAATACCGTTATTACGGAAGTGGGATCTTTAAAAAATAATGAGTTTGCCCCCTTTTGCCTCTCTCTCACTCTCTCTTGCCATTCTACTTTCTGCCATGATGATACAGCAAGAAGGTCCTTGCCAGATATTGCCTCTTGATCTTGGACTTCTCAACCTCCAGAAGTTTGAGCCAATAAATTTCTGTTGATTATAAATCACCCAGTCTGTGTTACTCTATTAAAGCAGCACAAAATAGATGAAGAAACTGAAAAACTTAATAGATGAGGAAACTGAATTACAGAGAGAATTACTAATTTGTGCAAGGTTAGGCTGCTGATAAATCACAGAGCTGGAGCTCCATACTGGTTTTTGATTTTAAAGTCCATCCCTTTCCCCATCACTAGGCTGAATCCTAGGAGACTGAAGGTTAACCAGAGAAAATTCCAGACTGTATGACTAGTAGAGTTTGCCCACAATGCCTAGGCATGAGACACGTGGTTTGTAAATCACATTGCACATGCCAGTATGTCTGCTGCCACCACCTCACTGCACAATAATGAGAACCACCTGCTGCAAAACAAAGCAAGGAAAAGAAAAGAAAGCTTCACTGTGGTCTGGAAATAGCTGCAATTAACAGTAGCACTCTCCAGCACATAGGCAGATCACGAGGCAGCCACAAGGCATAGCCCTCTGCAGCCAGGGCCTGGGCAGAAAAACCTGGTGGAGAGTGGTACCCACGGACCTCCAGCCTTGGATTTGATAAAGAGAAAAATATTAGCTGATATTCATTAAACTTCTAATATATGTCCCTCATGGTACTATATACCTCCCACTGCTGTACTTTCTTTGCTTCTGAAAATAATCTTGTATGGTGTATCTTACTCCCATTCTGCAAATAAGAAAACTGAGGCTCAAGAAAGCCACCCATCTGGAGAGCAGAGTCAGTAACTAAGTAAATGAATTCAGCAGAAATACTGAGAACTGACCAAAGGCAGAGTCCAGAGAAACAAAGGGAGGAAGAGAAGTTCCTATGCATATACTAGTTCTATTTGCTGTAAAGTACTTCCTGTCTACCCAACCCCATCCTAACCTAAAGAACTACTATTCAATCTTTGAGAGTCAGGTAAGTCATCACCTCTCTGAAGCCTTCCCCAACATCCCCAGTTAGGTCTTGTAATCTAAGGACCTGACATAGTGCTTAGAACAGCAGTGCCTACTTAATAAGTGTTCGATATTTGTTGACAGATAAATAAGTGACTAAGCAAAAGTCTAGAGCTGTTTTGTGCAACAGAGTTCTTGCAATAATAGGGATGCACTTTAATCTGTGCTGTCCAGAGCAGCAGCCAGCAGCAACATGTGGCTTTGGCTGTTGTATAGGACAACACATGTCTGGATACCTGGTGCTTTCTGTGCTCCCGCCATTGCTGCCATCAGAAAACTCATTAACCATGAAGGCCATGGGGGCCAATCAGGCCCAGCTGATTCTGCACTTGGGTAAATTCAGCCATGCTCCTTGAAACATGTCTAGCTCATCCTGAAATGCCTTTTGAGAACTTCTACTTTCATTAGCTATTTGTCCAAGATAGCAATTTATAAGGAAATATGAGAATTTGATTCTCTGTGAGCTCCAAATCCTTCCACGACAGTAAGATAGACATCTTCATCTCTTCATAGGGTCATTTTGGGTCCATTTTACTTCTCAGCTCAGCACCGTGGGAGGCTGACCATAGATGGACAAAGCTCAAGCATTTGCAGTCTCGAAGGAGGGATTTAGGGTAGAGATTAGGGCACAGAGAGGGCAACACCAAGGTTGAAGGCATCTCCTTGGGATCACTTGATTGTCTTCCAGGGTTCAAACATCAGGGCACTTCCATAGGTATTCCAGGAATTAGTACTTTAGGAATGTGTTGATACTCATTTAGATTGATCTCTTCCTTCTTTCAGAGTACCTGCGACCTACCTTAAAATTCAATAAAGAGTAAGGAATGGCAGGAAGTGAGGCAGGAGCTTTCACACGGAGCTGTTAGGCCAACTCTGAAGGAATAGCAATCTACTTCCTGCCCTCCAGTGTGGCTGAAAAAGGGAATCAGAGAGGGCTAGTGGCCCCTGGGTTTTAAGTAATGGAATCACTGCTCTTCCCAATTGGACTGGGCTACCATAGCAGGCACCAGCTGGAGGCACCTTGTGTCTCAGCTCTGTTCTGACCTGAGAGCTCGCTCTTGGAATAGCCTGTTGAGGCTCTCTTCAAGATATGAAGAAGGTGTAATCGTGGCTTTCACCAACCTTGGTGGCCCTGCTTCTAGATGTTTGTGGTTTGCTTGGATATTAGGTGTAAGGGAGATAGAGTGTGGGAGGCTGAGACAGTCCTGTGGCTGATTCTGGGATGCCAGGCAGAGCTGGGTCTCACTCTGTCTCTGAATTCTGCCCCTCACTCCCCACAGTGGGACCACATACATTTTCCATCATGGAGCGCTCCTGTTCTCCCCACTTTCCTCTTCCAGGCCTCCTTCTTGAGATGCAAATACACTGTTCCTTTCCAGTTTAACTGGTACAAGATTCTCTAAATTAGGGTGCTGACTCTGGGAAGAAATGCTCAGTGAATGATGGCTCATGGTTGCTAAGCAAATCTGAGCTGCCTGACTTCTGCATGGAGTTCTCGGGATTCTCCATGGAGTGACTAAGAATGGAACAAATCATTTGGCCCAGAGTAATGGGTTTCTGTGCTATTAGGTGAGGCAGCTTTAGTGTAACAGAAAAAGCATTTTTTTTTTTTTTACTGGTTGTCAGGAGTTCTCTAGATCTGCCTCTGTCACTGCCTAACTCGAGAGCTATGATCTCTCAGAGCCTCAGTTTCCTAATCGATCAAAAGAGGGCATGGGATCAGATTTTATGCTTGTTGAGCTGTATTCCTCAGAGAACATGGTGGAATGGTGGTAGGTGGCACCCTGGAATCCCTGCTTCTGCTTCCAGTGGATTACTTATGTGTTTATCTCTTTTACTGATTTACATCTCTGCATAAAATTTGGTTTGAAAAAAATATCTGATGGCTAAAAATAATCTGAAGTCCCTGGACTAGATGACCTCTAAGGTGCCTTTGTAGCTCTATAATTTTAACGTAGTACCTGCTAATTGGATCTGATCATAAACCCAGGTCAGAGACTAACAGCTTGAGGTAAGAAGTCTTGAGACTGTGTTTCAACTCATTTTAGCAGTTTGCTCACTTCTATACATCTGGCCCTTGGGGTTAAATCTGTAACTGGTTTTCTGTGTGCGCTTTTGTGTTTGTGAGTCCTCTGAGCACTGAGAGAGTGTGCTGAAGATGTCTCTCTCATTTCATTTCCCCTCTGAGGGGCCTGTAGGATGGCACACAGGTCTGCAAGGGAGGCTGAGCTTTCTACCTTTGCCTGGAGACTTCTGATGCCTCTGCCCCAGGAGGGCTCACCACACGGGGAGTCAGGGCAACCTTCACTCGCGGGTTATGGGAGACGTTGTACCTTCTCCCCCTCTAAAAAAATAATAATGACTCATGAAGCACTGGCCAGGGTCAACCACAAAGATAGATAGATCTAATGACTTTTTCACAAATAACCATCCTATCCTCTAACGCTTCAATTCACCTCTTCATGTCCCTCTACAATTTGGGTTTGTGCTCTAGGAATTACAATAGGGAATCCACTTTAGCTCTTGGAGTGAGAGCTAAAGAACTCCTCTACCTCAAAGTGTTTTTTTTTTTTTTTTTCTTTTAAGATCAACTTTACTGAGGCACAATTTACATATGATAAAGGGACAGTTATAGAACTACAGTGCACAGTCTACAAATTTTGAGAAATGTGTTTTCATATGAATACCCCCAATCAAGACAGTAGAGTATTTCCATCACCCTCTCCACCTTGTCCACCACGATGGCATGCCGTTGGTAGGCTAGGATAGCATGGTGGTGAGGAGTGAGTGGTTGGCTGATGGAAATGATTTGTGTTTTGATTAGGTTTGGGTTACATGAAATTTACATGCATCAAAATTCCTGCAACTGAGCACTTAAAATGTGTGCAATTTACAGTTGAAATGGAGAAAGATTAAGTCAATGCCTTAATGCCACACATTTATTAAGTGACAGACTCCAAACCTGACCCAAGGACCATTGAATTTCAATGCCATCCTCATCACGACCATGTTACCCTGCCTTCCCTCATGACTGTATTCATAGATGGTGGTAGTGCAGGTTGGGAACTAGCACTCTGGCTTAACCTTCTCATTGTATAAAAAAGAAAACAAACTGTTAGAGGTAGGGAAATTTATGTAGCAAATTGGTAGTGAAGCCCAGACCAGATCTCATATTCAGGGTTTCTCAGTCTGGTGATGGAGCTAAGAATGGCAGTGTCCGTATCGTTAGATCAGTTATGAGTTATCGTATCAGAGAACTTGCTCAAACATGAAGAGCCCTCAGTGCCCTATGTGATCACGGTGATTATTCCTATGAATATGGAGCGCTTTACAGCCATACTTCTTTCACAGAAGATACATGTGAATCAGGTGGACGTCTTGTTAAAGTACAGATTCTGATGCAGAAAGTCTTGGGAATCTCAAAAACATTTTGAGGAATTCCAAAGCAAAGTTAAGTACATTACATAAAAAAATTCCTGTAAGATTCCCTCTCTTCCTGTGGGACACACATATATACACACACACACCCCAGCCTTGACCCCAGATATCAGTGAGCCTCTGACATCAGCCTTAACTTGATCACCAAAGTCTTGACTGTAAGAAAATTCCTGGACGTGGATTGATTGGTCACACCCACAAACCACAACTGAATGTTTTATTGGCTTACATTTTCCAGCTGAAATTAGATACCACAGGATTGAGTATTTTGATTGACTTTGCATCTGGGTCAGTGAAAATTGCGGGTCCCAGGGAAGGGCTGTGTTGCACTAAGAGATTTTCATTTTGTGCCGCCAGAACCACTTTTGGCGAGTGATTGATTGATAGATCCCAATCCAAATCTAATTGCTCATGCTTTCTGCCCAGAAGGATTCGGGATGTATTGATCTCTGTCCAAGCTCATCTGGGGAGAACAATGCTTCTATAATGGAGAGAGCGCCACTTGGGGTCCTGCATTGTGCTGCTTTTGTTTCTCCTGCCAACTCAGACCAAGGCTTTATCTGCAGAACTTTCGGCAGCTGGCAGGCATGATTCTCTGCCGGAGACAAATTTGACTCCCCATTCCACTGCCTGTCCTTTGATGGCAAATTCATTTAGGCACATTACAGTCATACAGATGCAGACTGACCCAGTTAGCTCTACATGCGTTGTGAATCCAGTTAATTGTATATCAACTAATTGCATAATTCATTTATTAATGGACTGAATTAAAATCCAAGTGTTGCAGCTCCTCTTCAGAGCGTCAGGATTAGTGAGAAGCAAAGTCTTGGGAGAATTTCATTTTTCAGATCCATGATCCTCGCCTCTCCAAAATATATTCTCTCTCTCTTTTTCATTTGGGAAAAGAACTATTCCAAGAAACAATTAAGGATGAGATAAAAAACAAAACATAGCTACATTACTAAAACTGCCATTTTTTTTTTTTCTTTGAGACAGTCTCACTCTGTCGCCCAGGCTGGTGTGCAATGACACAACCTCGGCTCATTGCAACCTCCGCCTCCCAAGTTCAAGTGATTCTCCTTCCTCTGCTTCCCCAGTAGCTGGGATTACAGGCACGTGCCACCATGCCTCGCTAATTTTGGTATTTTTAGTAGAAATGAGTTTTCACCATGTTGGCCAGGCTGGTCTGAAACTCCTGACCTTAAGTGATTTGCCCACCTTGGCCTCCCAGAGTGCTGGGATTACAGGTGTGAGCCACCATGCCGGACCCTAAAAATGTTAATCCTTTATATCCAGCTGCATAACATTAGGATACAAACATTAGCAGATTACATTGGTGCCCCCCAAAACAATAGTTTTGAGAACACATATTTTGAGTTTAGAAGGGGGTCCAGATTTTCCTGTGTCCCTCCGGGTGACTCCTCATGGGATGACTGTGCTTGCTAAATGGTTGGGGTCACATGAGCTCTCTGTTTCCTAGAAGAGATGTGCCCTTACCTCCCGGCATCTCCAGAGCCCTCGCCTTGGATACTGGTTTCCTTGGAAGGAGGTTACCTCTTGTCAGCTGCCAGCAGCAAGAAGCAAAGGCCCAGTGTTGCACCTTGCGAATAGCCTGCCACAGGCCTTACCCTTTCATCACCAAAGTCCTCCTTGCTGCTGGTTTTGGAAAGCACATCATCACGCTTCTTGTGAAGTAGCAGAAAGACATAGAGTAACTCTCATTCTACATCTTATGTTGGGCTTCTCCAGAAGGAGACCTGAGATAAGAATTTGAATGTAAATGTTTTATGTGGACAGGGACTTCAGGAAGCACTGGAATAGGAATGGGGAAGAGAGGAACAAGAAATGCCTAATGAGGGGCATGTTATTAATGAGGTTATCCCTGGGGCAACTGGGCTCTGTCTGTTTGAGGACCTCTTGGAGACCACTTAGAGCATCCTTGGTCTCACTGCAGGGATGAAGAAGGGTTGGCTTTGTCCTCCAGTTCTCAGATGTCATTGACTGAGAGGCTTCTCCTGCAGCACTCGCTCCATGTCTTCTGTGCTAAGGCACTGTCCAATGGCAGGAGAGAAGACTGTGGAGTGGAGAATCTCAGGTGCTTACCCTGGGGTCCTGTGGTTGTGCATGGGAACATCGAGGGCCAAGGGGATACCACATGGGTACCAAGAGCCTAGAGTAGCAACCCAAGGGCTTTCACCAGATGATCAGCTTTCTTCTTTGACTCTGGCCCCCTTAAAACCTGAAAAAGCTCACTCCAACCCAATTTCATTGTTTCTATTCTGTCTTCACTGTGGGTCCAGAAAAAAAAATGACCTCTGGTTCTAGAGAGAAAATACTCCCTCTCCATTCCTTGTTTCACACCCTTCTCTAACTCCCAGAGTCCTAATTTTCTGCCTTAGGATAATGTCTCTTCCCTAACAGACTCTCAGTGTGCCACACAAATTACTTTTAGGGGAAGCACAGCCATGCCTCCAGGAGTGTATTCTGTCCCTATATCCTGATGAACAGTTAGAAGGTGATCTCTCAGTG
Source organism: Piliocolobus tephrosceles (assembly GCF_002776525.5). Classification (NCBI taxonomy): domain Eukaryota; kingdom Metazoa; phylum Chordata; class Mammalia; order Primates; family Cercopithecidae; genus Piliocolobus; species Piliocolobus tephrosceles. The sequence goes on from NC_045446.1 coordinate 120,256,353, forward strand.
GAATGTTTTCCAGTATATGGATTGGTAAGTCCTGTATATTATCTTGTATATTAATAATAATAATAATAATGCCTTACCTTTCCGTTGTTTTTATAATTTCCAATGCACTTGTATTTTCTGAGCCGATTCTACCAACCTCCGGGGAGAGAGACGTTATTAGATATTACCAAGAAGAAGATCAAATACCTAAGAGGGTAATTTCGTCCCTAAGGAGTGAAAATAGCTATTAAGAACTGAGGCTTCTCAATCAGTTGACCTGAGTCCAATTCTTGGCTCCTTTGTTCACTCACTGTGTACCTGAGATAAGTTTCTGGACTTTCCTAAGATTGTTTTCTCAAATATGAAGTCAAATTTGTAATAGTCCCACTCCACTGGAGTGTCCCGAAGCTTAAATGGAATAATGGAAGGAAAGACTACTCACTGGCTCATAGCAAGTGCTGATAGACCCTGTTGTTACTATTAACTGACTCAGTCAAAATTGCCCAAAATAGACAGAGCTTGAAGCCAGATCTTGTGACTGTTAAGTCTTGTGTTCTTTCCACCATTTCATATTTTTGGTTAAATTCTGCAATTGACCCAAATCATGCATTTTGGTGTTAGATTTGTGTTAAACTTTCTCTCAATTCCTATAAAATATTATTTAATCATAGTGCATGACTTGGGAGCAGGAAGTCTTCAATGGTTGAAAAATAGAAATAAAAACATTCATAAAGCCATATAGCTGCAGCCTCCATGAGTTTAGTAGAACAAATGCCATGTACCCAGGACAAAACTATCTCAAGCAGAATAAATTTGCCTTTTTATACTGAGAGGAAGCTGAAATGAAGCTTTCAGGGTCTTGGTGTCATTGGCATCATCTTTATGTTCTTAAATGAAAACAGAGAAAGGATTTGCTTTATTACAGGAGAAAGGGCCAAATGTGTTTGCTTTCAAGTACAGAATAAAATGAAATGCATATTCTCAGGGAGGAACTTCATTTTGATTACCCGTCTGGAAAAAGAGAGCAAGAAACGGCCGCCCATACCCATCCTGGCCCCCGTCTTCCTCTTTTTATTTGTTATTGAAGCAAATGAGGCCAATTGTTGGAAATTTCTGTGCAGCCCTGAATGCCTCAATTGTGACTCTCACAGAGATTAATGCATTTAATTTACCTCTTTGGTATATTCGAGACACTATTCAGCAGCCAATTGGGAGTTCCTTGCCCTGTAAGCTGCTCCATGATGAGATACACTCTGACTGTCTCTACCGCACATGCTGCAGAGGACTTCAGTTCAGCCCAGGGAGGAGAAGGGCGGTCCTGCCTTTTCAGGCTCCCTTCCCCTCCTCCACAGGTGGCCATTAGTGAAGAAAATTGGAAAGAGCTGAATGACAGGGACAGATGAGCACAAAAGACCTGCATTTACCAACTTTCTGGGCTTTATGGACTGTCTTCTCCCACAGTGTTCTCATCAGTAAAGAAGTCACTACTATCTAAGTAAAAGGTCCCTATCTATGGGGCAAATCAAGGGGACTAAGTAGTTTTCCTATGGATCAAGTAGTTTTTAACTTTTTGATATTAGCTATTGACTTTGGCATTATTTCCAAGAGAGACAACACTTCCTGTCCTTGTTTCTTTATTCCCAAATGTTTAATGAGTACCTCCCTTAAGCCAGGCACAGCGTTAGGTCTGAGGATAGAGTAGTGACAAGAGACGCACGGTTCCTGTCCTCCATGCCCTAGCCTGTTGGATGGTACACAAACAACCACACAAAAGTCTACCTCATTACAGTTTTGATAAATATCACGAGAGAAATACACAGGTGACCTAATCTAGACTGGAGGATTCCAGGGAAATTCTCATTGAGGAAATATGTTTTACATTATATTTTCAAGGATGATTAAGAGCCAAGAGATAAGGAGCATTTCATGGTTGAGAGGAGAGTAGGATACAGGTGTCATTGCTTTCAGCCCTCAGCTTGCTCCATGACAGGTGTCTCATCAGGCTGGGGCTGGTCCTTTTGCTGCATCTCTAAAATCTAGGCACATTAGGGCTAGCACCCATGAATTGCCACAGGGAAGCTATTCTGGCAGGCCCTCTTTGATCTTATGGTCTCTAGGAGGCCCTCTTTGATCTTATGGTTTCCAGTCTTAAGTATATTGCATTGTCTTAAGAGTTCTGTGGGAAGAGAGACATTTTCCTATTTATTTTCAACATTTCCTGGGTGTCTACCCTTGGTATATGACTATGAATTGCTTGATCTACTCTCTCAAAAGGATAGGAGAATATTATAGCTACTCTTCACTCTCTTCTTCCAACCCCACTAGGAGTATTTTCGGAAGGAAATAACACCCAAGGATTTACCTTTAGAAATTAAGAAATGAAGCTTTAGCCCAAGACTTCCTCAGATAACTTTATGCAAGGTCAAAATAGGGATAAAGTAGCTATACAGTTGCCTACTCATACATACATTTCCCCTGATAACTCAGAAAATATCCTGATGAGGCCACTTCAAAAGATGAAGCTCAGCACGAACATAGTAGGTGATCCCCGCAGAAGGTGAGCAAATTTTCTAGGCCAAAGCAAGGTCTCAAATCCAATTTCTCACACACATTATAATATGGTGAGGATTTCTCCCATGGCTAGAAGCAAACACAGCTTTAAAAATTCAAATCATGGATAATTCATGCAGAATGGGAACCTAACGTTTTTAAAAATGTTAAATGCATGTTTCAAAGCCAACTTCAAGTATAAATTGAGTTCCTAACTTGCTGCATGCTATTGGGAGCTCGTTGTTTCTACTGGGGCCTTACTCCTTGAAGTTTCCAGTGTGGGACTACTGCCATCGAGATACTCTTTTCCCAATTGTAACACAGATGAAGGACTTCAGAAACACCAGAGAAGGGTACTGTCTGAAACAGTTTATTCATTATTTGCAGCCCTTGTCAGGGAGAGTGGACCGAGGGTTGGGACACCTAGGCCTCCCTCAGAGCCCTTTAACAGCCTGATTGTGGGAACTGCAGGAAAGCATGGCCCCTCCCCTGCCTCTGTGACTTTGTTGTCCAGCAGGAATTATAATCGCTGTCTCTCCCTCCCTGCTCGCCCTAACCTGACTACAGGGACTGCGAGCTCTGAGGAGGAGAAACATCATGGGGAGTGATATGTGAGCCTCAGAAGGCTTCATCATTCACTCTGAAATGCTGGCACCGAGTCAAGTTAGTTCTTATGTGACATTAAAAACCTCACTTCAGTGAGGAAAACAAACAGATAAAGAACACCAGCTAATGACTTTGGAAGGCCAGAGAGCAGCTGAAGTATTGTTTTTTTAAACGCAATAGATTTTAAAAGGCATTTCCAATAATGAATATGTCACCCAATTACTGCACTCTTCTCATTCTGAACACCTGTCCCAGTGATTCTCAATCCCCAGAGTGACTTTTATTTTTAACAATATTTATTATCATGAGTGTTATCACATTAGATGAAATCAGCTGGAGATAGAGGCTGCATTCACTGGTGGCATGGAGGCACCATGCCCGGGGGGGGCTGTTTTTCATCCTCCTTTGGATACTGCAGCTGCTCTGCACTGCTGTCTTTGACAGTCCCCAGTGGACACGGAGGACCATCTCATAACCACCCTTCAGGGTAAGATTGCCCTAGGGTGCCCCATGACTGTCATCTCAAAGGATCCCTAGTATTTTACAAAGCACTTGCTTGGAGAAAAATCTAAGAACAACCTCACTTAGCATCCAAAGACCAGGGCTTTGGGGAATGGGACTAAGTAGCTATGTCACCACCATGTAGCAGTTCCCATTTGCTTCTGAGGAACTGCTAGAGAATTGTCAAGAAAGCACAGAGGCAACAAGGGCAATGACTCAAAAATGCCTTCAGTGCATCCTTTTTGTTCTTCAGATAGGGCCCAGAAATCAGGCAAATACTAGTTATACAGTTCCTACAATGTCCCTAGCATCAGACCTGTCACCCATTCTTACAAAGGATCTAATTGGGAAGGGAAAGCTAGCCCTTATTAAACAGCTTTTCATAAAAGAAAATTCGTCTAGTTATTTATTCAACATTTACTGAAGGCCTACTATGCATTTTACATGTGAGACTTGATATACCAAGTTGAAGTAAGATAAAATTCCTGTGTTTAAGAAAGTTCTGAGTAGAAAGGGTTGAGTAAGTAAACAAAGCAGCTGTGAAGCTCGAACTGGGTAGAGCCCACCGCAGCTCAATGAGGCCTGCCTGCCTTTGTAGACTCCAGGTCTGGAGGCAGGGCATAGCTGAACAAAAGGCAGCAGAAACTTCTGCAGACTTAAACGACCCTGTCTGAAAGCTCTGAAGAGAGCAGTGGTTCTCCCAGTGTTTGAGTCCTGAGAAAGGACAGACTGCCTCCTCAAGTGGGCCCCTGACCCCTGTGTAGCCTAACTGGGAGACACCTCCCAATAGGGGCTGACTGACACCTCATACAGCCAGGTGTTCCTCTGAGATGAAGCTTTCAAAGGAAGGATCAGGCAACAATATTTACTGTTCTGCAATATCTGCTGTTCTGCAGCCTCTGCTGGTGATACCCAGGCAAACAGTGTCTGGAGTGGAACTCCACCAAACACCAACAGATCTGCAGCTGAGGGACCTGACTGTGAGAAGGAAAACTAACAAACCAAAAGGAATAGCATCAACATCAACAAAAAGGACATCCGCACCAAAACCCCATCTGTAGGTCACCAACATCAAAGACCAAAGATAGATAAGCCACAAAGATGGGGAGAAACCAGAGCAGAAAAGCTGAGAATTCTAAAAACCAGAGCACCTCTTTTCCTCCAAAGGATTGCCATTCCTCGCCAGCAATGGAACAAAGCTGGACGGAGAATGACATTGATGAGCTGTCAGAAGTAGGCTTCAGAAGGTTGGTAATAACAAACTTCTCCGAGCTAAAGGAGGATGTTTGAACCCATTGCAAGGAAGCTAAAAACCTTGAAAACAGATTAGACAAATGGCTAACTAGAATAAACAGTGTAGAGAAGACCTTAAATGCCCTGATGGAGCTGAAGACCATGGCACGAGAACTATGTGACGCATACACAAACTTCAATAGCTGATTCGATCAAGTGGAAGAAAAGGTATCAGTGATTGAAGATCGAATGAACGAAATGAAGCAAGAAGAGAAGTTGTGAGAAAAAAGAGTAAAAAGACATGAACAAATCCTCCAAGAAATATAGGACTATGTGAAAAGACCAAATCTATGTTTGATTGGTGTACCTAAAAGTGATGGGGAGAATGGAACCAAGCTGGAAAACACTCTTCAGGACATTATCCAGGAGAACTTCCCCAACCTAGCAAGGCAGGCCAACATTCAAATTCAGGAAATACGGAGAACACCACAAAGATACTCCTCAAGAAGAGCAACCCCAAGACACATAATTTTCAGATTCACCAAGGTTGAAATGAAGGAAAAAATTTAAAGGGCAGCCAGAAAGAAAGGTCAGGTTACCCATAAAGGGAAATCCATCAGACTAACAGCAGAAACTTTACAAGTCAAAAGAGACTGGGGGCCAATATTCAACATTCTTAAAGAAAAGAATTTTCAACCCAGAATTTCATATCCAGCCAAACTAAGCTTTATAAATGAAGGAGAAATAAAATCCTTTACAGACAGAAAAATGCTGAGAGATTTTGTCACCACCAAGCATCCCTTACAAGAGCTCCTGAAGGAAGCACTAAACATGGAAAGGAACAAGCAGTACATGCCACTGCAAAAACATGCCAAACTGTAAAGACCATCGATGCTAGGAAGAAACTGCATCAACTAATGGGCAAAATAACCAGCTAGCATCATAATGAAAGGATAAAATTCACACATAACAACATTAACCTTACACGTAAATGGGTTAAATGCCCCAATTAAAAGACACGGACTGGCAAATTGGATAGAGTCAAGACCTATAAGTGTGCTGTATTCAGGAGACCCATCTCATGTGCAGAGACACATACAGGCTCAAAATAAAGGGATGGAAGAAGATCTACCAAGGCAATGGAAAGCAAAAGAAAGCAGGGGTTGCAAATCCTAGTCTCTGATAAAACAGACTTTAAACCAACAAAAATCAAAAGACACAAAGAAGGGCATTACAATAATGGTAAAGGGATCAATTCAACAAGAAGAGCTAACTATCCTAAATATATATGCACCCAATACAGGAGCACCCAGATTCATAAAGCAAGTCCTTAGAGACCTACAAAGAGACTTAGACTCCCACACAATAATAATGGGAGACTTTAACACCCCATTGTTAATATTAGACAGATCAATGAGACAGAAGGTTAACAAGTATATCCAGGACTTGAACTCAGCTCTGTACCAAGCAGACCTAATATACATCTACAGAACTTCTCATCCCAAATCAATAGAATATACTTTCTGCTCAGCACCACATCACACTTATTCCAAAATTGACCACATAGTTGGAAGTAAAGCACTCCTCAGCAAATGTAAAAGAACAGAAATCAAAACATTTTCTCTCAGACCACAGTGCAATCAAATTAGAACTTGGGATTAAGAAACTCACTAAAAAACCGCACAACTACATGGAAAGTGAACAACCTGCTCCTGAATGACTACTGGGTAAATAATGAAATGAAGGCAGAAATAAAGATGTCATTTGAAACCAATGAGAACAGAGACACAATGTACAAGAATCTCTGGGACACATTTAAAGCAGTATGCGGAGGGAAATTTATAGCACTAAAGGCCCACAAGAGAAAGCAGGAAAGATCTAAAATTGACATCCTAACATCACAATTAAAAGAACTAGAGAAGCAAGAGCAAACAAATTCAAAAACTAGCAGAAGGCAAGAAATAACTAAGATCAGAGGAGAACTGAAGGAGATAGAGATGCAAAAAAACCTTCAAAAAATCAATTAATCCAGGAGCTGTTTCTTTTCCTTTTTTTTTTTTTTTTTTTTTTTTGGAAAGATGAACCAAATAGATAGTCCACTAGCAAGACTAATAAAGAAGAAAAGAGAGAACAATCAAATAGATGCAATAAAAAATGATACAGGAGATATCACCACTGATCCCACAGAAATACAAACTACCATCAGAGAATACTATAAACACCTCTACACAAATAAACTAAAAAATCTAGAAGAAATGGATAAATTCCTGGACACATACACCCTCCCAAAACTAACCAGGAAGATGTTGAATCCCTGAATAGACCAATAACAGGCTCTAAAATTGAGGCAATAATTAGTAACCTACCAACCAAAAAAAGTCCAGGACCAGATGGATTCACAGCCTAATTCTACCAGAGGTATAAACAGGAGCTGGTACCATTCCTTCTGAAACTATTCCAATCAATAGAAAAAAAGGGAATCCTCCCTAATTCATTTTATAAGCCACCATCATCCTGATACCAAAGCCTGGCAGAGACACACACACGAAAAAGGGAATTTTAGACCAATATCCTTAATAAACATCGATGAGAAAATCCTCAATAAAACAGTGGCAAACCAAATCCAGCAGCACATCAAAAAGTTTATCGACCACAACCAAGTTGGCTTCATCCCTGGGATGCAAGGCTGGTTCAACATATGCAAATCAATAAACATAATCCATCACATAAAGAGAACCAAAGACAAAAACCACATGATTATCTCAATAGATGCAGAAAAGGCCTTTGACAAAATTCAACAGCCCTTCATGCTAAAAACTCTCAATAAACTAGATAATGATGGAATGTATCTCAAAATAATAAGAGCTATTTGTGACAAACCCACAGCTAATATCAAACTGAATGGGCAAAAACTGGAAGCATTCCCTCTGAAAACTGGCATAAGACAGGGATGCCCTCTCTCACCACTCCTATTCAACATAGTGTTGGACGTTCTGGCCAGGGCAATCAGGCAAGAGAAAGAAATAAAGTGTATTCAATCAGGAAAAGAGGAAGTCAAATTGTCCCTCTTTGCAGATGATATGATTGTATATTTAGAAAACCCCGTCGTCTCAGCCCAAAATCTCCTTAAGCTGATAAGCAACTTCAGGAAAATCTCAGGATACAAAATCAATGTGCAAAAATCACAAGCATTCCTATACACCAATAACAAACAGAGAGCCAAATCATGAGTGAACTCCCATTCACAATTGCTACAAAGAAAATAAAATACCTAGGAATCCAACTTACAAGGGATGTAAAGGACCTCTTCAAGGAGAACTACAAGCCACTGCTCAATGAAATAAAAGAGGACACAGACAAATGGAAGAACATTCCATGCTCATGGATAGGAAGAATCAATATTGTGAAAATAGCCATACTGCCAAAGGTAATTTACGGATTCAGTGCTATCCCCATGAAGCTACTAATGACTGTCTTCACCAAATTGGAAAAACTACTTTAAAATCATACAGAACTAAAAAAGAGACTACATTGCCTAGACAATCCTAAGCAAAAAGAACAAAGCTGGAGGCATCACGCTACCTGACTTCAAACTGTACTATAAGGCTACAGTAACCAAAACAGCATGGTACTGGTACCAAAGCAGATATATAGATGAATGGAACAGAACAGAGGCCTCGGAAATAACACCACCCATCTACAACCATCTGATCTTTGACAAACCTGACGAAAACAAGAAATGGAGAAAGGATTCACTATTTAATAAATGGTGCTGGGAAAACTGGCTAGCCATATGTAGAAAGTTGAAACTGGATCCCTTCCTTATACCTTATACAAAAATTAATCCAAGATGTATTAAAGACTTAAATGTTAGACCTAAAACCATAAAAACCCTAGAAGAAAACCTAGGCAATACCATTCAGGTCATAGGCATGGGCAAGGATTTCATGACTAAAATACCAAAAGCAATGGCAGCAAAAACCAAAATAGACAAATGGGATCTAATTAAACTAAAGAACTTCTGCACAGCAAAAGAAACTGCCATTAGAGTGAACAGGCAACCTACAGAATGGGAGAAATGTTTTGCAATCTACCCATCTGACAAAGGCTAATATCCAGAATCTACAAAGAACTCAAATAAATTTACAAAAAAAAAAAAACAATCAAACAGCCCCATCAAAAAGTTGGCAAAGGATATGAACAGATACTTTTCCAAAGAAGACATTTATGCAGCCAACAGACACATGAGAAAATGCTCATCATCACTGGTGTCATCAGAGAAATGCAAATCAAAATCACAATGAGATACTATCTCACAACAGTTAGAATGGTGATCATTAAAAAGTCAGGGAACTGGCCAGGCGCGGTGGCCCAAGCCTGTAATCCCAGCACTTTCGGAGTCCAAGGCGGGTGGATCATGAGGTCAGGAGATCAAGACCATCCTGGCTAACACGGTGAAACCCCATCTCTACTAAAAATACAAAAAATTAGCCGGGCGTGGTGTTGTGTACCTGTAGTCCCAGCTACTCGGAAGGCTGAGGCAGGAGAATGGCGTGAACCTGGGAGGTGGAGCTTGCAGTGAGCCGAGATCGCACCACTGCACTCCAGCCCGGGTGGTGGAGCGAGACTCCATCTCAAAAAAAAAAAAAGGGAACAACAGGTGCTGGAAAGGATGTGGAGAAATAGGAATGCTTTTACAATATTGGTGGGAGTGTAAACTAGTCCAACCACTGTGGAAGACAGTGTGGTGATTCCTCAAGGATCTAGAACTAGAAATACCATTTGACCCAGTAATCCCATTACTGGGTATATACCCAAAGGATTGTAAATTATGCTACTATGAAGACACATGCGCAAGTATGTTTATTGTGGCACTGTTCACAATAGAAAATACTTGGAACCAATCCAAATGTCCATCAATGATAGACTGGATTAAGAAAGTGTGGCACATATACACCATGGAATACTATGCAGCCATACAAAAGGATGAGTTCATATTCTTTGTAGTGTCATGGATGAAGCTGGAAACCATCATTCTGAGCAAACTGTCTCAAGGACAGAAAACCAGACACTGCATATTCTCACTCATAGGTGGGAATTGAACAATGAGAACACTTGGACACAGGGCAGGGAACATCACATCACCTGTTGTGGGGTTGGCGGATGGGGGAGGGATGGCATTGGGAGAAATACCTAATGCAAATGACGAGTTTATGGGTGCAGCTCACCAACATGGCACATGTATACATATGTAACAAGCCTGCATGTTGTGCACATGTACCCTAGAACTTAAAGTACAATAATAAAAAAAAAAAAAAAAAAGAAAGTTCTGATTCTAGTATCCTTTAGTATCTAGGGGATACTAGAATGTAAACTATGTTTAGATTAGATTGTAAACTAATCTAATTTCATAGTTTAGATAGGAATGATAACAATAATATTTTAAGTACCTGGAAAATATTGAGCTATTCAGTCTGTAGACATTTTATAGACAAGGCCATAAAGCACAGAGAAATAACTTGCCCAAGATCACACAGATACTAATGAGTAGATTTGGGATTGGAACCTAAGAAGTTGGTGTCCAGAATACAGGCATTTAAACACCATGCTGTACAGCTTTCCACAAAGATGACTGACAAGGATAAAATAACCACCCTTTTTGAATGCTTAAACTGTAGGCTGCCAACATGCTAACCATTTAACATGTCATCATAGAATTTAGTGCTTAGAACTACCTAGTCAGGTACTCATGAATCTTGATTGTAAGAAATAGCTTAAGTAAAAAGAAGAATTAGCACAAGTAGATCATAAGATGAAAGAATGTAGGGCAGATCCTCCAGCCATAGTGACTGGAACTAGAGATATGAACACTGTTGGGAATCTCCTTTTTTCTCATTCTTGTTCTCTCTCTTATTCCCCATTTCTCTCTCTCTTCTCTCTCTCTGCTTCTCTCTCTCTCTCATCTTTTATCCTTTCTCACCTCTTTCTCTTCTTTCTCCCCTCCCCCTCCCCATCCTCTTCCCTCCTCCTTCTACTCCTCCTCTTCCTCCTCCTCCTTCTCCTCCTCCTCCTTCTTCTTCTTCCTATTCTTCTTCTTCTTTCTTCATCATTCTCTCCTTGTCATTTTTCTTCACTTTCCATTGCACCTTCACTGCCTCACTCTTATCCACTACATACAAACTTCTGTTTCACATGTAAGAGACAAATAAAGGAGCCCATGGCTGATTCATTTACGTCTTTACCATCAGGGTAAGAGGTTTCTCCCTCAACTCTAAGAAAATTCTCAGTAAAGACATAGATTGGCTTTCCTTCTATCAAGTACCTAGTCTAAGACTAAACACAATGAATAGCAAAGGAAGGTCATAAGAAGATTGCCATTCCCATTCAGGCCACACACTAGACTGAAGGATATGGGAAGTGAGTATTTTCCCCTAAAAAGTGGGTAAGTAGGGGTGCCCACAGAGAGAATCATTAGGAACTGAATAACCAGCCTAGTATGTGGCTATAAAGTATAGGTTTATTGATATCCTTTATTGCAGATGATAAGTTGGGAATGAGAAGAGTTAAGATATTTGCTCAAAGCATCACCTACTATTCATAAGAGATCTGAATAAGGTGGAATATATGGTGTGGCCTGGATTCTAAGCCATACTGGCATGTTGTCAGGAGTTGAACTATTTAATAATCATCCAGGAAGAGACACTGCTCACTGTGCTTATTGAAGAAAGAGCAGAATTCAGAGTGGCAGAGAGAAAATTATTACAGGAAAAACCTCAGGAGGCAGAAGAAGGAGTTAAGCTGGCATGAAGGAGGCTCAGGAAGAGGCCAGTCTCAAGGAAGTGGGGTGTTTTTGCTGTTGTCAGAATAATGGGACTGCCATTTGAGTTCCTTCATGGAGGCCAGTGGGATAATGGGTTCTTTGTACCCAGTGCACAAATGCTGCCTCATGGTTGGCACCAAGGCGATTTGCAGAGCCTTCTCTGTGGAGATCACACCTGTGGCTGAAAGATCAGAGTTCCCTCAAAAGAGCAGTGCATGATCTTGAGGCTAATCATCTGTCATCACTCTCCTGGGGAATAAGAGGATTTTTTTTTTTTCTTTTTTCTTTTTTTTGTCGAAGTCTTGCTTTGTTGACCAGCTGGAGTGCAGTGAAACAATCTCGGCTCACTGCAAACTGCCTCCTGGGTTCAAACGATTCTCCTGCCTCAGCCTACAGAGTAGCTGGGATTACAGGTGCACGCCATCATGCCTGGCTAATTTTTGTATTTTTAGTAGAGACGAGGTGTCACCATGTTGGCCAGGCTGGTCTTGAACTCCTGACCTCAAGTGATCCGCCCACTTCTGCCTTCCAAAGTGCTGGAATTACAGGTGCGAGCCACTGTGCCTGGCCAGGTATTCATATTTTTATCCAAACTTGGAGATCACAGCCTTGACCTGCATTTTCTTCCATGCCTCAGATCCTCACAGTTTTGGAAGTAGAAAAACAAGGATGCCCGGGTAACCTATGCCTAGCAGAGTCTATGGCTAAGCCACGTATCTGTAGTTCAGACACAAACCTGCTTTGAAAATGGAGCTTCCCCTTAACCCTGGGTTACCAATTCTCATCTCTAGATTCTGTGGTCATGCCCACTTCAAATCACTCTTCCTAGGCCCTGCCCGAGTCACTTTCTCTGAGAAACTTTGTTTTAGCCTCAACTGATTCTCTTTTTTTCTCCTTTTCTAGGCTTCTGACAGTCTTTATTAAGTGCTGCTTCTGAATTTTATCCATTTCATCCTTTCTTCTCTTTCTTAATCAGGACCTTCTCTTCCCGCCTCTGTTCTCTCCTTCTGGTCACATCTCCATTTGTGCTTCCTGGCTTTTGCTTTTCTGGTTGGCAACTAGTGCATCTTCCATTGTCGGAAACCATCTTCTAGCTCTTTCTGCCAAGTGGGCTGGAGCCTCCAGAAAAGTGCCCAGTCTGTTGTAAATTTAACACCAATGACAAAATCACCAGGGCCTCTAAAAAGAAGGCCCCAGAATTCACCATGGGTGGCTTTGCTGCCTCCCCCCAGGGAACAATTGTCACTTGCTCATTGAGAAGTTTCTGGATTTGTATCTCTGCTTTGACCTCAGTCGAGGTCCCTTTACTTAACCATCACTACTGGGGACTTTTTAAATGATCCCATAGAATCTGTTTTATTCCTGCAATCTTGTTGTGGAACAAAGACAGGGGCTGTCTTCTGAGAATGAAGGAGAGAAATCAGAAATGAGCAAACAAATTAAAAAACAAACAAACAAAAAACTGCTGCAAATCTTTAAGAATACAAATTGTGAACCTTGTATCTGTACTTCTTATGCCCTCTTACCTCTAGAGCACAAACGGAATATATTCCCAGGCTCCATGTGGGTCAGCCTCAGAGCTCTACTATTTTTCAAGACTAAGTCCAACATCTAAAAAGTAATTGAAGTTTCTAAAGTCTATATTCATCTCTCAAAGGGGATATTGCTTCTTTATGATCCTCCATGACTTCTCTTTCTGTCTCACTGCTGCCTTCTTCTTCTTCTTCTTCTTTTTTTTTTTTTTTTTTTTTTTTTTTTTTGAGTCAGAGTCTTGCTCTATTGCCTGGACTGGGCAACAGACCAAGACTCTTGCCACCACACTGGGCTAAATTTTTAACATTTTTGTACAGATGGGATCTCACTCTGTTACCCAGGTTGGAATGCAGTGGTGCTCTCATAGATCACTGCAGCCTCGAACTCCTGATTTCAAGGTATTCTCCTGCCTTGGCCTCCCAAAGCATTGAGATTACAGGTGTGAGTCACTGTGCCCAGCCTATGCTGGTTTTTGTTAAGTCTTCAGCTTGACCCTTTGACCTTTTTTTTTTTTTTTTTTTGCTTTTTCCATTGCTAAGATTTGTGTGACCAACTATAGCAGAGAATATTGACCCAGCAAGAAGGATTATTATAAAACATGGGTATCTGTGTGTGTGTGTGTCCCAATACTTTATTGAATGCTTTTTCTTTTTTATATATGTTTACCTGTTTTTTTGTTTATATACACACACACACACACACACACACACACATATGTATGTATGTATATGTATATATAAAGTCAGCAATTGAGTTGCCATGGAACTTTGGCCCAGGGGAACACTTACAGGCTGCAATTTGGTTTTGAGAGACTACTCTCCTGTGTTGGAAGCATATTTGCACATTTTGACACAATGTGCATACAATTCTTAAAGAAATTCCCAGCTCGATTTCCCAGCAAGATAGATTTTGGTACTTCTGAGCTCTAGAGGTAGAGGTGGACTGGCTTTCATCTAAGTTGTTTGAAGTCACTTGGCAGATATTTCACTAAAATCTCCTGCCAGTGAGAAAGACATTTCTCTAGTAATTCATAATGTTTGTTGGAAGTTTCCTCTCTGTAGATTCACAAGTTTTCCAGCGTAGGATAATTGTAGCTGACAAAATCCCCTGCCCTCAGGAAGCTTGGAATTGAGGAGAGATCTCTTTCCTTCTCTTTCTCTCATGCATACATATACACATTCATACAATACAGAAACACTTATCAATCTGCATGTAAGCAGCTGTGAAATAGAGTTCAAACTTAGTATACATTTTTAAATATATTAGGAGACTTGTTGAGGCTGTACTGATAGTCAAGAGTGAACAGATAGGTAGACGCCAGATAAGGGAAGTCTTATGAGCCATGTGAAGGATCTTGAATTTTCCCTGAAGGCAGAGCGGATGATGGGGGTGGATGGTGATTTTAGTCTGGGAGTAATTTCACCAGATTTTTATTTGGCATAGCTCACTCTGTGACGAGGCCGCATTAGGGAACAATTAGCAGACGGGAAATCAGTTAGAGATCTGCTGCACTAATCCTGGTGAGAAACAATGGGTGGATAAATTAGGGAAATTGTCTTAGGGATGAAAGAAAAAATGTCTAGAAATCCCTAAGAGATAAAATCAGCAGGGCTTGGATAGTGATTTTTAATCACAAATCATCTTAGCAAATGCCAACTCTGTTCTTCCACTTGATCAGTTCAAAGGCCCTTGGAGTCACCTTTGGCTCCGTTTCTCTCCAATAGAGAGGCCTGTCCTTTAGAATTCGGCCCCTCCACTGCCAGGACTGTGGACCTCACTGCTAGTGTTTCTCAGTGAGCGTGTCGCAGTGGCCTCCTGGTGGGTCTTGTGGCTTCTCCTCTCCCCCTCCTTCAGGTTATTCTCTGACCAGAGATCCTATTAACACATGCCCGGTCAAAATCCCTCATAGCTCCCCATCTCAGTCAGTAGAAACTGAAGTCCTCAAAATTCCCTTCAAGTCTGCATGATCGACAGCTCCCCTCCTCCGTACCCCTCCTGCCTGGTCTTCTCTCCCACCATGCCTTCCACTCTGGACACCTGCAGCTCCTCTGTCCTCCTATTGGCCAGGTGTGCTCCCACGCAGGGACTGGGTCCTTACCATCTGCTGGTACCAGAGGCTCTTCCGTTGGTGAACGCATGGCTCATTCGCTCATTTCTTGCAGGTCTGTCTTCACCTGCCAGCTCGGCAAGGCCTTTCCAGACACCCACGTGGCACTGCCACGCCTCTGATGCATTCTCTCCCTTCCGCTTCGTGCCTCTCCTTGACCCTCTCACAAGCCGACATATTTCAGTCATCTTCCTTACTGTCTGCCTCCTCACAAGTGTTGTCTGCTCTGTCCTCAGCTGTGTCCATAGGGCTAGAACGGCGCCTTTCATATACTGGGTATTCAGAAAACTTCTGTTGTCGAATGAAAATGTAAGCAAAAGAAATTGATTTGATAGAGAGGGAAGAGAACGGGAAAGCGTGAGTGTCTGTGTGGAGGGTGGTGTGACCTAGTGTGAGGAAGGGCACAGAGATGGGAGGGGATGTGAGGGGTGTCGACGAGGTCTGCGGTGTGATGTACTCTGTCGATGTTATCATTTAAGACAATAGTCACAGGGATGTTCACAGAGGATTCCACGGGACAACACGCCTGTGAAAGCGGGAGTCCACTGAATATTATGATGAACAGAGAAACAGATGTGCAGACACCCCACCCCATGCCGTATCAGGAGGCATGCATCGCAGGTGGACGAGCGAAGAGGTTTTCAGCAACATTCTGAGGGAGTGGAAGAGTTTACATTGTTGAGGTGGTCTGTCCAGGCATGAGAAACACCAGAGAGAAGCGACAAGAGCAGTGAACCATTTGTTTATCTTTTTAAAACAAAACTTCCACCCTTGGGTGCTCTATCCAACAGCCAGCTTGTTTTCCTGTCATGGATGAGGCAAAGACATCTAGTCCAGCTCAGATGAAAATGCTCAGAGCTCAGGTCCACTGCCTGGCAGGCACAGAGTGGGATGTTTCTGTTCCTACAGCCTCTGTCCTTCTGCTCACCTCCAGGACAGACACGCTTAGGCTCCTGGTACTTATCTGTGTGCAAACACCACACAGACACTCGGAGAGACAGCCAGTGGTCTGCATTTTCTAATGTGAGCTTATACTGTGCAAACAGCTTTATTGTCAGCCCACATGTACAGAAAGTCCCACAGCAAACAGATGCTCAGCCCTGCCCCCTCTTACTAGGGTCCTTGGGAGACACTTGGAGCTCGAGGTATTAACGTTCCCCACCCACAATAACTACATTTCATGCCTCATATTCACCTTCTATACCCTGCTCCATGCAACATTACCCAGTGTATAGCACTCTTAATTCTTTCCAATCATTCCTATAGCCGAATATACTCTGCGTGTGTGTGTGCGTGCATGTGCACACATGCAAACATGTGTGTGTAAGCACTAATATGATTAAAGACACGCTATTGCAAAACATAGCACCTTGGCATTCGAGAAAACAGCAGAAGCAGGAAGATTGCTCTCACTTCCCCCACATCATTTTCCCCTGAAGCAGGTCATGAGACCCTCATTCCAGAGATGCCCTTACTCTACCTGGAGGGAAGGAGCACCGTTATCTCTGAAGACACCTGAACACCGAGCAGAATCCAAACAAAGAGGGCCTTGTTAACTCCATCCCCAGCTTATTGCCATTAGATCCAACCCTTATGTCCAATCACACTTCCCCACGGCTGTCCACTCTTCGCCAGGCCTCAGCAGAAAAATGCATGCATTCCCTTGTTTTGGGAGGTGTTTATTTCTGAAGGCTCTCACGTTATATAAAATTTGTGTTAAATACATATGTGTGTTTTTCTCTTGTCAATCTGTTTTGTAATATGTGGTAACAGGAAAAAGTATTTGTTTTTCCTACAGTATGCATGCATATTATTTGTATTAATATGTATAGATGTGCATTTATAGATATATACATTTTCAGGTCTTCAGTAGCTGACACAGGAAAGTTAATGCCACACTGAAAGTGTGTGCTGCGGGGTCTTCAGATCTGGGTCAAACTTCAGCTCTGCCAGTTACTAACTTTTGATTTTAAGTGGGGTATGTAACATGTGTAAGCCTTCCTTCTTATCTGGAAAATGGGGATAATAATATACGCCTTTCAGAGTTTGAAAATAATCCATTAGGCAAAGGAAGATAGTGTTGGGCTGAATGTTACTGTTATCATTAAAAGTACAATAAAATACTGTTGGACCCTTAACAGAATAAGAAATACGTATAAAATTGGAAAGGAAGGAAACCTACGGAGAGAGAAATGTAAGGTGGTGTGTTGTGTGTTTGCTTCTGTGATAAAGCACTCAAGGGCCTCATCCGGCCCGGGAGACCTGGAGAGTCCTCCTGCGAAGGCAACGTCTTGGGCTGTGCTGCTGAGAACATTTGGGATGGGATGGTCCAGCCAGCAGTGCCCTGGCATTCAGCCCTTGTGTGTTTCCAGAAGCTGGTGGCAGGGCCAACTGTGACCATCTGCCAGGTACCCTCAGTTGAGCATGTGGGGTCAGCTGAGGTTCTAGGGGGGGTCTGGTCTTGACAGACTCACATTTCCTGGAGCCATGTTCCAATAGACAAGGCAGGGCTGTCCTCATCTCTTGTTTAAAAACGTTTTCTCTTTGTCCATCCTCTTGATGCCTCTCCTCGTAGGAGGCAAGGATAGAAGACAAGGCACAGGCCACATGGGGCTCAGAGAGCCTCCGCCCCGATGCAGAGCCAGGGTGGGCAGGAGGTGTGGAACATGCAGGTCCACTGGCTCTTGCATTCATTAGGGCCTCTAGTGGAAGGTAAATAAAAGATTCTGCTCTCTGGGGCTCTTAAGCCATCCTCCCTGGAAACCAGTTCTACTCAAAAATGTTTAATTAACATGCTCCCACCTTCCTAAAAATAGGAAAGAAAAATCAATACGCACTGAATGGCTACAATCCTTGGATCAAAGTGGTTTTAAGTAAGGTTGTCTTCAGCTTTAGACCCTCTCTCACACTGTCCATCTGCGAGCGGAAGACGCAAACTTGGTCCTCAAACCTGCACGGGTGCTCATGGAAGGAATGGGTCGTATTAACTTGCAGAGGTTACCAGCTGGATTTGTAAGCAAGAAGGGACATTTCAAAGTCTACTTCCAAACCCTTGTGCCTTCCACTCTGGTGCTGAGATGTTTGCTAAGCTCAGATATTTGAGATGAGGAGGGCCTGTGGAGCCAATCAATGTAATTAATTCCGACAACCTAGGTCCCGGGGTCTTTGCATGGGCTGCTTCTGCCTGGGATGCTCTTACCCTCGGCTGCAGGGCTAGCTCTCTCACTTCCTTAGGTCCTGAGTCACACACCACTTCCTCAGCGAGACTTTTCCTGATCCGACTTTCCAAAGTTTCCCCAGGTTGAAACAACATCTCATTGCCCTCTCCTGCTCCATTCGTATTTCTTAGCGCTGACCACTTTCTAACACGGTAGATATTTTACTGATTTGACTTGTTTATTGTCTGTCTCCCTCTCGAGGAGGTGAAGAAGAGATTTTTGTCTGTGTGGAGCTCTAATGTATTCCAAGCCCTCGGAATAGTGCCTGGCATTTAGAAGGAACTCAGTCGATATTGATTGGAGGACATCCAGTAGTTAAGAACCGGCCTTTACGGGAAGCTTGGAGGCTCAGATTCCAGGTCCACCTCTTACTAGCTCTTCACCCTGGGCAATCCTTTACTTAGCCTCTCTGCACCTTGGTCTCTTCATCTGTAAAATGGGGATGATGGTGTAGTACCAGCTTCACAGAGCTGTTGCAAAGATTAAGTGTGTCAGTATGTAAAGTATTTAGAACAGAGCTTTGATACATGAGGTGTGCTTTAAAAGTGTTTTTCTGACTGTCATTATTTAAAAAAGACATTCAGCAATTATTGAATACTTACTATATTCTGGGAACCACATCATGAATATATAAAGCAGTTAGAATAGTATGTGGCACATGTTAAGTACATAATGAATATTAAGTATTATTTTATCTCTTTTATACTGAAAACCAGATACTATTATTAATAGATACTGTTATTATTGTTATTGTTATTATTATTATGACATTTGGTGAGGTTACTTCACTCCCTCAAATCCAGCCTGCTGGTAAGGCTCAGATCCACAGAGCCACCCCCAAGCACCCCACAGCCAGGCCTTTGTAATGGGACTACCTGCCTGCCTCCATCCTGTTTCTAAGGCACAGGTGCTGTTGCTTACATACAGGCTGGTCCTTTTTTGCTTAGTTATTGGTTTTAATGGCTATGAGAGAACACTCTGAGGCTCCTTGGATGACCCTCCGCCCCTAAAAGTTCAAATTCAATCCAAGCCTATTCTCTCTCTTACAGGATGAGTTATGTACAATTTATCATATGGGTCCTGTTGATTGAAATTGTTTAAATTGGCTCAGTACAGACACTATAAATCCAGAGCACAAAGCTTCTGAACTGACCTGGTTTGGGAACTGAGGCTGTGGCTTTTCCCTGAGGGCTTGCTGTATATTTGCCGCCCTATGAAACCAAATTTTATCCTGTTCCTTAGTGCAGCACCTGCTACCTGGCAGAGCCACATTGTCTTCCCTTATAACCAAGGCTGGTGGGGCTGGGAAAGAAGCACCACAGAGCCATGACTGGGATCACGGAACAGGCAGAGGCAAGCGCTCACACCTTCCTGCTGTCTCAGAGTCGAGATGAGTTTTCAGAGCTAAGGGTGGGTAGGCAGGCAGTCAGCAGTGAGTGAGGCAATCAGTTTTGAGAGGCAGCACTGCATCCAGGGATATTGCCAAGCAGCACCCATGACTAGGTTTCAGTTTCTTTTTGCATCATGGCCTGAAATCCCCTCTTGCCCCAGTAAGGGCAGGCTAGCATGGCCAAGAGGCCTTGCTGCCATTTAGGAAACAGTGTCCTGAATTTGTAGCTACTGGGTCCAGAGCTTTTCCCAGGAGGAAATCTGTGAATGAGTTGCAGGAGAGCCCTCTGTGTGGAGGCAGGCTAGTGATGAAGATTTGAACAGTCCCTACATCAAACTCAACAGGATAGGCACTGTCTAAGTGGGGCAACTGGAGAGGTCGCCATAGATAGGATCAGGGAAGAGGAGATACGGAGGAATGACTGCATCCATGCAGCGCTGCAAGAAAAAGACTAACCCGTATGCTGATGGGGCTCTGTCCGTGGGAAGAACAAGCAGGGGAGCACAGTCCACCAAAGCCACTGGTGCAGGATGAGAGGAAGGCAGAGCTGAATGGAGCATGACCTGCAAGAGAAGATGGAGCATTAGAGGGAAGGGGGAAGTGGGCCCACTAACTCACAGAGCTGAGCAATGTTGCAATGAAAGCTTCCCTTGCTGGGAGGCCCAAGTGTTAGCTGCAGAAGTGGCCTTAACTCTTTTCATCGCCGCGGCTGTATCAGAGGCGAGGTTGATAGCAGGCCAAGGAGCCAAGGAGGCACCGAAGCTAAGGGGAGGCAGGTGGCACAGCCAGCTCTCGGCATCCTGGAAGGCCCTTCCCACCCCCACATAAATTCCATAGCTTATTTGCCCTTTCTTCCTTTTATTTTTGTCTTAAATGTCAAATTTGGTGTCACTCTTCTGGGATAAACAACAAACTGGTCTTTGGAAGGGATCCACTTGAATAGCAAATATTCAAAGCAAAAGTGGCGAGTGTAATTGCGTCCTCTTATGAGGGTATCAGAGCCTTGCTCAGCTGCCCCATTGGAGGACACGTGGAAAGCTCAGCTTCCAGGGCAGGAAAGGCCGATGGTGTCCCCTTCTCCTGGGGCACAGTAGGCACAACCCGGGGATCTAAGGGGGTGGGAGCAGGCAGAGCATCCTAATGGGTGACCCTGGACAAACGAGCCTGAGGAGGGAGAGGTGAGTGTGCTGGGCTAAGGAAGTGCCAGGCAGAGCTGGCAAAGAGGCCCAGCAGCGTGAGAACAAACAGCTGGGCCCCAGGAAAGAAACATGGCAGCCCCAAGTCAACGACAGAGCTCAGTGGTCTCCAGCTGTCTCGTTCCTTTGCTGTTTCCCACCCTGAATCGGGGTCATTTCTCTCCCATTTCCTCTTTCCTTTCTGCACAAGATGGAATCTCAGAACTCCCAAACATTTTAATTTTTTTTTAATGAGGAAGCAGCGAGCTGACAAATTTCTTGGAGCACAATAATAAAACATCAGAGAAAAGTAGAGCAGTCTCATATAGATTTTTCTAAGTCCATTTTGCCTCCTAAATATTCATCCGAAATAGTGTATTAAACAGTAGAAAATCACAATGCTTGATTGTGCAGTACAGACACTCGAGTGTGCATGGCACTGTTGTGACACCTGGACTCCTTGTCTGGCCCTTTGTTTTTCCTTCTGTTTCCTCTTCTCTCATTGGAGTGAGGAAAGAAGAGGGGAAATGGGGAGCACTTAGAAGAAGGGGCACCAGGGGCAGAGGGACCAGAATGGAGTGAAAGGGGGAAGAGGAAGACAGAACACAGAGGGGAAAGGGGCAAGGGCGTTAGTGCTCAAACACCTGCCATAAATTAAAATGCTGAAATCACACTCCTGGTCAATAGTTTTTGAATTATTTTTTAATAGAGAGGAGAAATGTAAAAGTGGCTGGGAGTGGAGCTGAAGGCAAATTTGGTTTTTCTCATTAGACTAAGACCATTTACTGTTTTTGGCAAATCAGATTCTGCTTTGAAAGTAAAGAGGCGGGTGGTGTAAGCTAAAAATAAAATCCTAAGCCCCTGCCCTAGGCTGAGTGGACCCTTCTTGGCCAACGGGACCCCAGAAACACCTTAAAAACTTAGTTCCCAGCCATGGCAAGGTGGGAGATCAAACACGTTGTACAGCGTCCCCTCCCTTTTGCAGTTAAGACACAACAACCAGCCAGCATTAACGGAGACCATAAGACAGATGGAACGGACGCTTTGTGGCAACAAGATTTCAAATGATAGACAGGACCTAAGGCCGTGCCAGGCAGTGGTTAAGTCACGCACCCCACACTTAAAGCATAAACTAGGTTTATGCCACAAGGGTCTTTCTTTTTCTCTCGCAGCTAAACAAGCACTGGCCTTGAGATAAGCAAAATTAAAACAATCACAACTCATCAGCTCACAGAGGCTGAGTAACAGACCCCTGTTTCACCAGCCATGACAACACCTTTGATTAGACAGGGACTGATTTCAGTAACTTTCTCCAGGTAAGAACACTGACCACGCAGCGGTTCTGGCCGGTTTACAGAGACCGTGCACTTGTGTGCCTTCATGTCCTGAGACCTTTTGACAAATGAGACCTAATTGTAATACATTTAAATGCTCCATCTCCACCCCAGAGTGAACATGGGTCATATGTTACACGCGTGTTTGTTCAGTACGTGTGTGTCAGGATCACCTTCATGAATATTCATAGCTCCTCCTGTCACCTGTTAAGCAGGTATGTTGAGCCAACCCATTCAGCATAAAGCTTTCCGTCCGGCCGCTCCTCCTGTGAAGTGCCCGTCGGGTTTTGGCGGAGGCAGGTCTCAGCCCGCGGATGGCCATCTTGCATGCTGTAACCCCCTATAAGAAGTAAAGTCTCTCCCTTTCCTTTTCCAAATTTATAAATTTGGATTTTTTTAAAGTTAACAGTGGTGTGGGAGCTTTTACGTATTCTCTAAGCAGAGTAGGAAGAGAATCCCAGAATTAGAAAATACAGAATAATCAGATTCTGTTTAACGCCTTTCCCTTGCATCCAGGGAGATTACACCTAAGCCACTTAAGCTGAAGTCTCAAGGGTTGCAGTTGGTCCCATTTCTATTAAAGTCTTGCCTAACAGGAGAGCACAGTAACTTCTTTTTTATTAAAGAGGAAAAGAAAAAAGTTGATGATGATACTAGTCTAACTCTAAATGATACTAGTTCATCTAATCACTCAACGATGCAGTATGTTTGCCATCTAATTTCATCCAAAACACCCTAAACTGAAAATAAAGTGCTGCTTAATAGGCATGCAAAGATGTCATTTCATTTTGCTGAATGTTTTAGTAGCAACTACTAATTATTTCAATGTATTTTTTTTCTGTAATTATTTGGAACAAACTATTCAGCACTCCCCTATTAACTTCAGAAATATTTCAGTGTCCTACAGAAATTCAGTAGTATAAATTTAAATAGCTTTTTCCTTCCTTTCTTCAATGTGCTGGGAAGACAGCTGGATGAGGTTGAGGGAGGAAACACATCTTGTACAAGCAGAAACAACCAAAGAAGAACAAAAAAGAGAGAAATCCCACCCCCGAGCTCTCTCCTTTTACATCTGGACTCCTTTCTACCCACATTCAGTTTTCTTCAGGTTCCTGTGGGCGGGGTTATAGAACTAATCCCCCAGATCTTCCTTTGGATGCTGAAGGACTGAGCAGCCAACAGAGATATGGCAGACACAGGGAGCAGGGCTGGCGAGGAAGGCAGTTGGGAGGAATCCTGTCATCTTCCTGGGGTGTTTTTAAATCAAAGTCCTCCAGAGCCAACCCCTGATTCTTGTTGATATCATTTAGAATGAAGATGGGGTCAGGCGTGGTGGTGCACGCCTGTAATCCCAGCACTCTGGGAGGCCAAGGCGTACAGATCACTTGAGGTCAGGAGTTCTAGACCAGTCTGGCAAACATGGTGAAACCCCATCTCTACTAAAAATAACAAAAATTAGCTGGGTGTGGTGATGCACCCCTGTAGTCCCAGCTACTCAGGAGGCTGAGGCAGGAGAATCGCCTGAACCCAGGGGGCGGAGGTTGCAGTGAGCCGAGATAGCGCCACTGCACTCCAGCCGGGGTGACCAGAGACAGGGACCACTCCTAGCCACCCAAGGAGCTGGATTGCTAGGCTTGGCTGATCCTGACAGGGGCTCCAATGTCCCTCTGAAAAAAAGAGCAATATCCCATCCATTCTTCTTCACACACTCTACCCTGAGGGCCACATCACAGCCACACCTTCGGCAGCACAGGGCTAAGAGGGGCTCAGCACTGGCATGTACTGAGTGGTGCACCATATGCCCTACCCAGGGAACAGCAAGGCTGAGAGGATCTCATCTAGCATCTTTATTTGACCAACCCATGGCACAAACCTTAAGAGCAGGAGATTTTCCCAGAGCAAGAGGAAGAAATGATAACAGCAGGTGAACTCACCACCAGCATTTGGGTTTCTGCTGTGAGTATATTCACTGCTCCTGAGTCCACGCATCTTCATTAAAACCTCGTCATGCATAGCGAGCACTGCTGAGAGAGCTTGTCATTTTACGATGCCCTTTTGCCTATATTCACCTATGTGAAAGTGACTACCAGGTGTGGGAGTAGGGAAGCCCAGCCCCTCCGTTGGCACAGCTCTGAGGAATGTCTTACCTGAGATAAGGCTAAAGAGAGCCTCTGAGGTCTCCTGCTTGTCTGGTTTGCCCTCTTCCCTGTCCTGTCCCTCTGCCTCCAATGGATCCTTTGGAAGCTCTTTCTTAATAAATCACTTGCATGTGATGAAAATAAAACATAAAACATGACATGTTACCATATCTCACACTGTTTAATAGCTACCTGTGTGGCAGCAATCAAGAAATGGGGGCGTGGAAGCAGTGGGAGAAGTTAAATCATAGCCTCTCATTTTCTGTAACTGGAAAGTCTCCGCTTTCATGTGCACATATTATATCTCCCCATTTAGTGTTCTTAAGGATACTGAAAAGGAAATCTCAGACAGGCACAAATTAAATAATTTTTTCTAGAGAATAAAGAAGCTGCCCAAGAAATGATTAACTGACAAAGGAAGACATCTAAGAAGAGGTAAGTTCTGTTTGGACGGTACAGAAAGCCCCAGTCAACAGTCGGGCATCATTTTGTTCCATGGTCCTTTAGAGCAGGCCAGAGTGCTGAGCAGCTGTGGAGAGATTCCCCTGCAGACCGTAGTGCGGGTCCTGCCTGAGCTCCAAGGTGGAGTGGGCCCACCTCTGGGGAACTTCCAACTTCAAAATGCTGTAAGTTTTTGCTTTAGTCTCCCATTTTTACTGACTGAGCCAGTAAGTAAAACATAACATTCACATACAACCTAATGATGTTCAAATACTTGAATGTCTATTACTTCTCTGATCTTCTCAATGCACAAGTGCATTACTTAGTGAATGATGAAATGGGGTCAGAGACAGAATCCAACATTCCCCAGCTCACTCCCAAGCTCTTGGGTAGCTAAGTGGCGGGGATGTGGGGGAATCTCTTTGTTTTGATTGTCTAACATTTCCTCCAATATCATGATCAATACCTTAATTTAGATGTTCCATGGGTACATGATAATTACAACATTCATTCCCATTTCTCTAAAATTATTTCTTGCTCCCAAATGTTCCCCACTCCTTAATTTCTTATAACCATTAACGAAATAAAAAACACAGAATTCAGCCTGGATCCTTTTTCTTCATGATGCTCATGGCCACCCAATCATTAGTTATCATGTTTAGGTTCACTTTTCATTCATAAGCCTTTTTCTCTTCTCCATCTTACTAAGCATGTGTCTCCAATTTGTATTCCTGCCTGTCACCAGGTTTGTCCCCTCACATCTACCCTCAATATAGTGCATTTCAGCATCCAGACAGCTCAGTTTCCACTGAAAACTGTGGAGTGGCTCGCCACATCCTTCAACAGAGTGAGGTTGGGAGTATGGAGCTCAGGCCACTCATTGCTTTCTCCCAGGATGGGCCCTGCAGGAGAAATAAGTCTGCATAGCCTGAGGGCTCCCAGATATAAAGTTTGAAAGTCCCTGGCTTAGAGAATAAGACTATCTTGCTGTGACCGTGGCAAGCTCCTCCAAGACCTGGCCTCGACTTCTTTCCAGTCTCATTCCTTGTCACTTACTGTCTTCTAGTTTATATTGCATAGGGGGAAAAACAAAACACTGAGAAAAGATTAAGTATTATTTTTCTATATTTGTTTTATAGATGAGACAACCAAGACATGGTATAATTAAATAACATGCTCGAGGAGACACAGCAAACACATGCGAGAGGCAGCGTGAGCCCAAAGTTCATGCTCCTCCTCAGCATGGTACGATCCGACACCCCCAAGGATGAATACTCCTGAGCAAAGTCTAGGATGCATTCTGCTTAGAAAACAAAAAAGAAAGCCAAATATTTAATTCTGGCCCTTAGATAATCCAAATAGAAACACTTAAGTAACCTTACGTGTACTGAAATAAAGTGTGCAATTAATATAGCTCTGAGAAGGATGGGTTCCCGATCTATAAAATATTGACCTTAAAAAGTTGTGAGGATTAAATACGATAATGTATATGGAAGGCCTCTGCAATCTTGAAAGCAGAGAGCAGCACGAGTAACATGAATGAATTCGGCTATCCAGGTGAGGACAGGGAGTGCCGATGAGTACCTGATCCTTTTAAAGAGCGCGAAGCTACTCAGTTCTAGCACACCTTTGCCTGAGACTCAGAAAGAAGATTCTCGGTGTTGGTAACATTTCTGACTTCCCAAAAGAAGTCTTCCTATTTTTAAATATTGACAATGTTTAAAATCACTATGTGGGTCAAACAAAACTTTGGGAATCAAGCAGGATTTGGCCATGAGCCTGACAGTTTGCAACCTCTGCCTAGTTAAGGGCTTCAGAGATGTTGGCAGTGTCACGAGAGCTCAGTGGATCCTCACAGAGCAAACCACCAAAAGCAAAGGAATTTAGAATCAGACTGGGTGTCCTCCCAAGATGCTCTAATTTTGGTGTCCAGAAGAAGGGGAATAATGATTGCCTGTACACAGGAAGCAGATGTGATAGGTGAGAATCATCAAGCAGGCAGAAAATTAGAAGAGTCAGAATCAATCTGCTCTTTATAGTCAAAGGACTCAATCAAGGTGGAAAACAATAAAGAGAAAACTGAAATCAATGAGTTCCAAATGGTTTGTTTTGAACCCTGGCTCCAAAAGGGAGTCACATAAAATGCTGCTAATGTCTTTGCTAGGCGCTTTTGTCTGTTCACTCCAAAACAAAGAAAAAAAAAAAATCAGAGAAAAACAAAACAAGATGCTATCTTCTTGCACTTAGTTTTCTGAAGGATTCATGAATTGGATCCTGTCATTCTACTGTTTAGAACCTTTTATGATTTCCCATACTGTATCCAAGAAGATAAAAGCTAAACTCAAAAATGTCAGCAGATAACCAGAAAGTATAAAACATTTTCAAAAGAATAATGGAAAATTAAACGTAAAAAGCACAACAAACCTTTTTACTCCCAAGTCTCATTTACCTAGTCTTCCTCATGCTAACCGATGGCAATTCTGTCTGACTAATTAGTCAGGCCCAAAAACCAAGAGATGATGCTCAATCCTCTCCCTCTCTTTCACCACATATCAAATCCAGCAGGAAACTGTTGACTCTACCTTTAAAATATATCCACAACCCAAAAATTCTATCATTTCTAATACTCATACCCACACTTACCCAACATCTTCTCTCACATAAATTCTTGTAGTATCTTCTGTTTCTTCTCTTGCCCCTATGTTGGTAAGAATAGGCTATATTATGCTCCAGAAATAAGTCACACCAACTTCTCTGTGACTTAACTACCAGGGTTAGTTCTCACTCACTCTCACATTCGACGTTGGTTGGAAGAGGAGCTCTGTTCACCGCAGCCTCTGCTGGACCCAGACTGACAAAGCAGCCCTCATCACCAGTCACACGGTAGAGGCCAAATTGCCCAGAAGCCCTTAAACCTCCTACCAGGAAGAGAAACCGATCACTTCTGTTTGCAGTTCTTTGGCCAAGTTAGTCCTATGGCCATGCCTAACTTTAAGGGAGAAGGAAAGTACAACTCATTCGTGTTCCAGGAGAACCAGAAATAATTTGCGGACAGTACAAATGGCTATCACACCTCCCTAGAATCTGTATTAAATCCAATAGACCAAGTAAGTGATCTTTTTAAAATCGTAAGCCAGATGATGTCACTCTTCTGATCTCCATTCCCATGGAGTCGAAGCCAGAGCTCCCAAGATTAGTACAGGGTGCTGCCTGATCTGCTGCGCCATTGCCTTTCTGGCCTGATGTGCCCCACTTTCCACCTCTTCCAATCCCAGTGCTGCTGACCTCCTTCCTATTTCTCAAACAAGTCAGGCAGACTCCTATCTTTTAACTTTGCACTGGCTATTCCCTCTGCCTAGAATACTCTTCCCCAAGTATACACATAGCTATCTCCTTCACATCCTTCAAGGTTTTGCTTAAATGTCATCTTATTTAAAATTGTATCTACACATCCCTATGTTTGACTAGAGAATCCACAACATCCAAAATGAATTTATTGAGAAATTAGCTTAATCCCTTAAAACTTCAATATCCTCTCATGTAAGATAAGAATGATAGGGCTCACCTTGCTAGACTATTATGAAGATGGAATGAAAAAGGCACACACATGGTGTTATACTTCTAGCTGTCACTCCACATGAGGCTGGTCTCTCTTGCCCATCCCCAAGTATAAAATAGCATAATGGCCACTTAATGGTCTTTCGTAGAATCCCACAGTTTTGGAGAATTGGAAGAGATATTTAAGACCATCTAGTTTAGTCTTCCCAAAGTATCTCTGTATCTTTGCTGATGCTAACCAAAACAAAACAAAGCAAAGCAAAAATAAAACAAAACCAATACAAAACCCCCTAATCCTATGGCCAGATAACTTGAGAAAAATGTTTCTCCTATTTATAGTCAGCTGTTGGACACTCAGAAGTCACATTAACATATTAAAAACTCCAAGAATTCTTGGAGTAAAGAAACCTTTCAACTCTGTTTAACCCAGCATCCCCCAAACTTAATTGACCACAGCACCCTCTTCTTTTTTCTTCACATTACTGTGCATTAATACACTGTAGAGCTAATGTTCTGTTGAACACAAGTTGAGAAATTCTGAGCTAATCTAAACCTCACATTTAATAGAAGACTAATTCATAGGCCAGAGAGATTAAATGTTCAGTCCATTGTGACCCAGAAGTGATGCGGGATTGTGTATTCATCCATTCTCACCCTGCTAATAAAAACATACCCAAGACTGGGTAATTTATAAGGGAAAAAGGTGTGATTGACTCAGTTCCACAGGGCTAGGGAGACCTCAGGAAACTTACAGTTGTGGCAGAAGGGGAAGTAACCACAACCTTCTTCACATGGCAGCAGCAAGAAGGGCAGAGCAAAGTGGGGGAGAAGTCGCTTATAAAACCATCAGATATTTTCGTGATAATTCACTTACTATCACAAGAACAGCAGTATGGGGATAACTGTCCCCATGATCCAATTACCTCCCACCAGATCCCTCCCACAACATGTGGGGATTATGGGAACTACAATTCAAGGTGAGATTTGGGTGAGGACCCAGTCAAACCATGTCATATAGGAACCCAACTTT
This sequence comes from Piliocolobus tephrosceles, assembly GCF_002776525.5. Classification (NCBI taxonomy): domain Eukaryota; kingdom Metazoa; phylum Chordata; class Mammalia; order Primates; family Cercopithecidae; genus Piliocolobus; species Piliocolobus tephrosceles. The sequence goes on from NC_045446.1 coordinate 120,285,966, forward strand.
GAAATAATTCAGCATCAAGTTCCTCATTTCTTACTCCATAATAGAGAAAGTCATTAAACATGAAAAAATATACTCTTTTTCCATTTACTGATGCTGTCAGACTCCCACTTCCCACCCTGGTTCAGGACTCAGGGCTTTCTTTCCCTGCCTGTTTTCATGCCACATCCCCCATATTGTTCTTGCAGAAAGGGATAGTCTTCCTTTTACCACTGAGCTTCTCTGTTCAGTTTGGATCTCAGGGCACAGAAAAAAAATAAAAATTTGAGAACAAATGTCTGGGCAGAACTGTTAGGTATTATTTATCTGTGCCTAGGTGTCTCGCTAGACTCTATGTCTAAATGAGGGGGAAAATTGCTCTATAAATAACAGCAATAATCACCCCATGGCTTTCCCGTGCAGGAGAACTCACAAACTGAGGGCTGCAGACAAATGATCTGCCATTCTCTAGACCCCCTTCCTGCCCTCAAAGCCCCCTGAACCATGAGCCACCGACTACATGCTCATGTCTTTTTTATCATTAGCTCGTATTCTGTGTAATGTGATGTGACAGGTGGACTTTTCTGGGGATAAAAGTTTTCAGATAAGATGGATGAGCTGGAGCCACAAGTTGGACACACACTATTGGAAAACATAGCTCCTGGCCTAGGCATATAATACTTCCTTCCCCAATGTACCTACAGTTAAAGAACAATGTACAACAGCTATCTCTGGAGTGATACCTAGATCTACATTGTTATTTACATCCACGAAAAGTATGCATTTCAATAATGTATTTATTCTCAGGTATTGTCATATCAGATGCAAAATGGTATCTTTGGCTGACATGTTGCAACACAACCTTTCTTCTCTACTCTTTATGTGATCCTGGCTCTCATAAGCTTGTTTATGCCTCACAGTTACCCTACGAGATGGGCAGGGATGATATGACATGCCCTTTTTGTAGGCAAGTGAATCGAGGCACAGATCAGCTAATAGAAATTTGAAAAGGCCAGGTATGGTGGCTCACACCCGTAATCCCAGCACTTTGGGAGGCCAAGGTGGGTGGATCACTTGAGGTCAGGAGCTCGAGACCAGCCTGGCCAACATGGCAAAACCCAGTCTCTACTAAAAATACAAAACATAGCCAGATATTGTGGTGTATGCCTGTAATCCCAGCTACTCAGGAGGCTGAGGCGGGAGAATCACTTGAACTAGGGAGGCGGAGGATGCAGTGAGCCAAGAATTGTGCCACTGCACTCCAGCCTGGGCAACAGAGTAAGACTCTGTCGAAAGAAAGAGAGAAAAAGAGAGAGAAGGAAGGAGGGAAGGAAGGAAGGAAGGAAGGAAGGAAGGAAGGAAGGAAGGAAGGAAGGAAGGAAGGAGGGAAGGAAGGAAGGAAGGGGAGAAAGAGAGAAAGAAATTTAATTTGAAGAGGTTGGATGTGAAACTTTATCATTTGACTCTAAGTCCTGGACTGTCTTCTCAGTCATGACTTGTGACCTAGAGAAGTCTGGCCCTGCTCTCTTAGGCTTGTTCCTGAATGAGATCCCTGATTGGTGACTTGGGAACCACATGTGGTAGAATCAAGGTCAAAGGAGCTGTACGTGCCCAAGATGCCCGCTTTCCAGTGAGGAGCCCGTTGGCATCCCTGTAGTCCGTAGCTGAACAGACAACATTTTCTCAATCTATCTCCTCACCTGGGCTAACTTTAGTTAGGGGAAAATTTTATGTAATCACATTGCTGATACAATCTATTTTTTGTGTAGTAAATCTCTATGCCTTAGTCAACAAGAGATGTGTACAAGTACTAAAATTCATAATTTCTCCCCAAGTAAAAATAGCTTTAATGTGTTAGTTTTCCTGATTATAAACACAACATTTTTATTGTAAACAACTCAGACAACAGAGACACATATTGAGAGAAGACAAACATCACCTTATTTCCCACTCCTGAAAGGCAGTCAGCATTGAGGTCTTGGTGGGCACTCTCTGGGCATAGCCCTCCCTCAACCTGCCCACGTGCCCTGCAGGAGACAGCACCGGCCTCTCTAGCTCTGCTTTTCTGAGCTGGCTGCTTCAGCGTCAACCATAAACACTAGCAAATTTGATCAGTTCTGAGGGATGGCAATGGGAAAAGGAGAAAATATTGTCTGGTGTGGTTCTAAGGCATCAGTTCTTGACTTTTAGGAGATTATAGATCTCTTTGAGATTTTGCTGAAAGACGTGGATACTTTTCAGAGGAAAAAAGCATCAACCTATATCATAGAATATTTTACATACAATCTTAAGAAACATATGGACTCCCAAAAGCCCATCTATAGTTCCCTTGAATATATGGATAATAATATATAGATAATAATAATATAGAGATAATAATATATAGATAGAATATAATATATAGAAAATAATATAGAGATAGTAATATATAGATAGAATAGAATATATAGATAATATATAAATAATAATATATATAGATAATAATATATTGATAGATAATAAAAATATATAGATAATAATATAATCTTGATGCCTTTAGGTTGAAAAGACTCCTGCTATAAAAGAAAATACAAGTGTTCATAACACATATCATAATCTGTATTTATATATTCATTCATTTACTTATTTAATATTTCTCTCCCCTACTAGATTGCAAGTTTCACAATAGCAGGGACAGTTTATGTTGTCCAAAGATGAACACCCAGCACCTTGTAGGGAATCTGTGTCTCAGTTATCAGTAAAATGAGTTTTAACAGATGAATGAATGAATGAATGAATGAGTGCTTATTGGTGTTCCTTTGACCACCAGAAGCTACTTAGGCATTTTGTAACTAGGTGGACTGGCTAGGGAGGTTTAGGGAGAGAGATGTTTCAATTTACCTTTTTTATACAGATGTAAAAAGGATGGCAGGGTGGGAGACCCTACCTTTAGGGGAGAGATGGCATTGATTGTTTGAAGGACGGTAGTGGCCCAGGCTTTTGAGCACTCTGCCCAATGGTCTATCACAGGAAAGTCTTTTCATCTACTTAGAAGAATTTGCCTTCCCCTGACCCAGGACAGGAAGGCATAACCCAGAATTTCCCATTGTTTTTCTAGGCCCTTGTTCCCATTATACAGTTCTAAGTGCTCACTTTTCTCTGAATTCAAGGTCGAGCCTCTCTCTCCCTCATACTCAGTACCTAGAAGGTCACAGCATATTGTTCACACTCACTAAATTCGTTACCAGTTACATTTCAATAAGAAACAATGTTCTTTGCTCCAAATAACTGGTGCTGCTCATTGACAGGTTTGCATCTGAAGAGCTCCTTGGGCTGCATTCCAGTGGGCTCTGTTTCGAGGGAACCTATGGTTCAGGCTTGAATACACAGTGCAGCAGGGCGTCAGAAAGTGGGAGAGGAGCACCTCATTCTCCTGAGATATTAAGCAATGCACAGAGCCAAGGCATCATCCCTTGGCCTTTGCTGCGTGTCATTACCTTGTTCAGTGTACTCAGCACTAATTGCACAATAAACACAAATGTGCTTGGTGAGCTGCGCAGTGTAAAGCAATAAACTGGATGGGAAGATTCGATCACAACCACGCCATTGGGGTAAGAGGTGCAGACAGGTGGAGGGGGTGTGGAAGGAGCAGGACCAGTGGGTGGAGTGACAGAGTCTACCCTCTGGGAAGCAAGCATTGCTCTTCAACACTGG